>NW_025408008.1:80045-80604 GCF_008403515.1 Naegleria fowleri | reverse complement strand
TCTGCTGGATATATGCACAGTGGTTATCCTATCATGACGTTTTTAGATCAAAATGAAGCTTTGGTGACACCAAGCAATACAGCAGAGCAAGGATTACGACCAAATGCAGTCTCTCGTTGGGGACATTACCATGAATTAGGTCACAACGTAAGTATATTAATGGTTTGGCAATATTTTTTTCATGACATCTCGAGATATTGAAACACAAAGTTCCAACGAGGAGAATGGACCTATGATCAATCCGGTGAGCTCACCAACAACATTTACTCTCTCTATTTGGAAGAAAATTTTCCAGAAAATTCCTTCACCTATGCACGTGCTTATAATCCTCCTCGTGGTTTAGAAAAAGAATACAAAAACAATAATCAGACATTTAAAGGAGATTGGACCTCGGCAGGTGTTCTGTTCTATCTCGATCAAATTCAAGCATTTGGATGGGTTGCCATTAGAAAAACATTTGCAAGTTATTACAATTCAGAACAGAAAGGTTTTGGAGCATTACCTCGTAATGACGATGAAAAGAGAGATCAATGGGTTGTGAGATTGGCAAATATTGTTC
>NW_025408008.1:68743-80035 GCF_008403515.1 Naegleria fowleri | reverse complement strand
CGAGTGCAAGAACAAACATGTCAATGATTCCGGCGAAATGGATGCCCAATGATTTTATCATTCATTGTAGCGTTGCGAGATTTCCGGATTCTCCATGTGCCTCTCTCACCATTGAAAATAACAAATTCTCAACAATCTCGAATTATGTTGTGAAAATTGTGACATGGGCTCCAGTAAGACATTTCTATGGAGAGAGATTTGTTTTTAGATTTAGTGGATTGAGTGTGCCACAATCTTTTGTGAATAATACGATGATTCCTATAACTTTGCTGGATGGAACGACAGCTTTGGATACCACCGCTAGTATTGTAACTGTCTCAAATCAAGAGTTCACAATGACGATTCTGGCAAAGGAATATATCAAATCAGGACAGGTTTTGAGATTTTCATTCCAGGCAAAGAACAGTGCGCAAATTGGTGAATTTCAAACATTTATTAAGGTTGTAGATTCAAAGAAAGCTCTGGTCAATGCTTATGAAAGGCCTATTGAATTCTCAAATAAGATTACCAGAGATGGAAGTTCATATGGTTCACCAAAGCTATCGAGAAGTACAGCAGCAAGTTACGGATCGTTACAATTTGGTAGTATCTATTCTGTTGCAACAACTTTAGCATTAATCATGATGGCTCTAGTAATGGTTCTTGTAAACGAATAAAACTTACATGCAACCTAAGTGTGAAATAATGTTTGGACAAACCATATAACTCAAACTATTGATGAAACAACTATTTGTTCTTATTATCTGAAAGAAAATTTTCATTTTCATGGAGAAGGATATTGAGGCCTTCCTTTTTCCTTCTGTCCGCGACCATTGATCTGTTAGAAGTCGCAAAAAAATCATCCAACTTTGTTCGCATCTCACAAAAAAATATCTTTGACATCGTCCACCAAGGAATGTCAACCAACCACCGACGCTCTGTAGGTGCAGGAGAGGAACCGAGTCATCATCAGCGCTTAACACGTTCTCTCTTTGTGTTGGCGATCGCTTTGTGGTTGGTATTGTTGTTTGTTGATGGAATTGTCATCACGGCAACAACGATGAGAAATAACCCCACACTAACCATTTCATTCATTCCATCCACGACCTATGTGAATGATACTTCAGGAAAGCCAAAACTCTCTGTGACGATATCAAACTATCTTTCGCTCTTGCAAGCAAACTTTAGTTACCAAATATTTCAAGAAGTGGGTGGTTCTAATATTTCAATCACACCGCAATTATCAACTTCCACACTGACCGCAATTTGGGACAACATTTTTCTCCTCCAAGGTTTGAAATTGTGTTACCACCAGTGTTCACCATGGCTGGAAATTACTCGGCTCAAGTGTTAGCCAAGAAATTGAATGGTCAAAATATCAATTCATGGTCCACGAACAAAATGATCATCAAAAGCTATGACGAATTTACATCTTTTGATAACTTGAGAAAATTGTCATTGGTTGATTTGGAACAAGCATCGACAAATTCCTTACTTTATGCATTGACTTCAAAAAACAAAAATTATTGGACTCACTAACGATGGCTCTCTGTGCCATGAATCCAAATACTTCATCGCTCCATGATACCAAGTCATTGGTCAACTCATTTAAGTCTGTTTCTTCATTTAAAAAGGATTTAACACAAATGAGTGTTGGAGGAATTACTGATTTCATAAGCGATTATTCAAAAATTATGGTTTCTCTTTCGAAGAATTATGCATCCAATCAATCTTCCAATTCTGAGGTTGATTCCATAAGTAGTTATATTGATACGGTCCAAGATGTGTTGGATATTATATCAAATTGCATGACGGCATTGCAATCATATACCAATGACAAGTATAGCTCAGTAATCGAAAATATGATTTCAGTGACAGCATTGACGACAAACACGACAGACCCACATGTTTTGAAAAATGAAGCTTTCGAGGTAGTGATATTACCAGATTTGACGAATCAAACAAGTAACCAACCTCTTGCACTCAATGGAAGCATCACCATTGCAACGCCAGATTCATTAATTTCCAAAACTGCTCAATCAGGAAAGAAATTATCATTAGGAAGTGTCAAGTATTTATATAGCTCAAAGATCGTACCAAGTCAAACCGTACAATTTGAATTTAACTCGACCACAACAACAATCATTGCAGATACTTCGCAAGATTTGTTGAATACTATTCAATCTCTTTCGAACAATTTCACAAGCAATTCCACCCTATCAACCAATAATTCATCATCATCTACCCCATTTGTTCGTGTTTCCATTTCTCCAATTATATCTGTGGAATATTTACAGAATGGGTTGATTACTGCTCTCACCAATTTGTCAAAACCTATCCGAATGAACTTTCCAGCTGTCAACACTTCCATGATTTCTCAAATTGAACAATTTACGAAACCTTTCAACCTCAAATATAACTTTATATGTATGTATTGGAATGCAAACTCCTGAAGGCATGGAAATCGAATGGATGTGTCACACTTCAGAAATCGAGTGATTCAATTACATGTGAATGTGATCATACTACCAAATTCACTTCATTTATTGAGTTTTCACAAGCAACGCGTACAAACTTCTCATCAGACCCACAATTAATGGCTCAAATTATCATTTCATACATCTTTATCATTTGCATTGTAGTAATCTTTGTCGGATTGCTTATCATGTCAAATATCAAATCTTTACCAAACAACCAATTAAGAGTCGATGGATTTTCCCATACCTTTCACTGATTGCTCTCTTCATAGAAAATGCCTTTTCCAATATTGTCTCAGACTCGATTACACTTAGCATTAATAATGGAACGTCAAACATTAGTTATGATTCTGTGAATATTATCAGAGACGTGTCTGCCATGGTTGTAGTTACATTGGTCTCGTTGGCGATTTGGAATTTTGTGCTGAATCACCTTAGATACATTCTATTCAGATACATGTACGAAATTATGTTTAACGAGAGACAAGTATCTTTACAACAAGTGTCACCATTTTTGAAACTCATTTCCAGGAAGAGATTTATGATGCTTTCAAATTGTGCCATGAGTGTGTGTGTGATTGCTTATTTTGTCATTTTCATCTCATTAACAAGAACAAGTGTCATTATATCAACAACATATTCATGGATTATGAGCCTGTCATTTTTTGTGTTTGTTATGATCATGACAATATGTTTAATTGGAATTTATTTGTTTGATATCTATATGGAATTCAAGTATAAGCAAATATCGAGTGAAATGCAAAATGTTGGAAAGGATGTCTTATCTAATGCAACTTCACAAACATCCAAATTAGAAAATTTCGTACAAGGAATCACAAAATCATTTCCTAAAACTGGTGTAAAAGGTGTTCAAGTGAATTTGAATTTCTATTCAACTTCATCTTTCCTACGAAGATTGCAACATTTCTTTTCTACCAATGACAGATTATTCTTTAGATTAGAGGCTGTCATATTTTTCACATCGATTGTGTTCTATATTGTTGCTTATGCATTAGGTTTTTCTGTTCTATCAAACTCCTCAACAAGCTCAATCACAAGCACTTATTCACAAATAACTACCTCCGATGATATGAACACAATTCTCCAATTGGCGTTCAATTTGGTTTTTCAAACATTATTTGAAGCTGGATTTATCATTTCATTTGGTGGATTGGTATTTATTGGTGCATTTATTAAGAACTCCAAGAATGTATCAACAAGAGACGCATCATCTTCAACAACTATGAACATGGATCAGAATGAACAGGATGATGTTTCTAAGCTTTTGAAAAATCCAAGCGCCAAAAAGTATTTGAACAATTTTGTAAATTAGAATTCTCGTTAGAGAATGTGATTATGTGGAGCAAAGTCGAAAAGTTGAAAGATTTACTGAAAACACATGCAGACCGTGATCTCTATCAAAAGATTATCGAAGAATTGGAAGATTGGAACGAATGTCACTTTTCATCAAGTTCTCGTTTTGAGATTAATTTTTCTTCACAAACAAGAGAAAAGTTTGAAAAAGTGAGAAAAGAATTGAATGCTCATCATCATGGCCAATCCTCAGATGAATTATTGAAACAAGTTTCAGACTTTGCTCAAAGTGCAAACTTGGAACTACTTCTGAATCTCAATGACACCTATTCGAGATTTATTCTCACTTCTGAATACAAAGCACTCTCAAGTATTGAAGAGATTGTCACCGAGTTGAACGAGAATAATAAATTCCAGTAGTGATCGATCACTCTTTTTTGAACCCAATATGTGAAAGTGTCAACGAGAGTTGCTTTTTTACAATCATCATAAAAAATGAGCAACCTTTTACTGTTCTTTCCGCTTGTTGTGATGACCATCATGATTTCATCATCAACCAATGCGATGGAAATGATGGAAGGGGACCAAAAATCAAACAATATATTATTCTCAAAAGTTCAATCATTGTTGGAATGTATCGGAATACATGACAAATGCTAGAAGTTTTTTAAGAGAGATTGGAAATGAGCAATGGATACCTGATGACTTTGGATGTTCAAATATTTCGTTATGGACGAATTATGGAATTCAGCCTGTTTTAGTGAGATCGGGTGAAGTTGTGTGGTATTATAGTTTTGTGGTTTTTGAGAATATTGGAAAGAGCTATGATGTTTGCACGAAAGTGAGAAGATGGAAAGAATCTCTGCAATTATCATGTGATGCTCTGTTTTGTGACTTTAATGGAACTACAGACTTGGTAACGTTTATTGAAAGAGAGACAAATTTTTCAACAACAATATACGATTGGATCAATTATTGTCAATATTGTACGAATGATAGAACCCTGAGATCCTACAAACAACAGAATTCATACAGTCCAAGTAACTTGAAAACATGTATTTCAAAAGATGAAAAAGTGAGTGAAATGCTGAATCAATTTCCGAGCTCAATAACGTACTGTGGAAACTACCAATTTGGAATACCGTTCATCGTTAACAGTACTGCCATCGAACCGAATGTATTACTCGGACACTACTCGTACATTTGTTATTGTATAGATGGCGATTATTTTGCGCTCAAGTGTGAAAATAATCCCTCTAATTTTGCAGCAAGACAAGCCATTGGCGCTGTGAACTGTATTCTTCATGGACTTTCACTGCTCTTGGCCTTTTTTCAACATTTATTCCAAAAATTAGGACATGTATCAAGCGAAAGAAAATACTCAACGGAGTGACGATATCAAGTGTGGTATTAAGCGAGTTTGTACTAACTTTGCAGGTATATTTGAAGTCGCCTACGCAACAAGTACTACATCTACCGTCATTGGTAATATGGGAATTGCTATGGTTTTTGCAAGTCTCTTTACGTGGGTGTTGAGATGGGTATCATTGGTGTTGCTTATCAAGACCAAACGTACCAGAATGGTCATAATACTATACAGTCTATTAGCAATTTTGTTCATTTTGGTTGGAATTGCTCTGCCAATTGTCATGACAATACTTGGAGACTTGAAATCGATTGTTCACTTTTTCTCCTACTACTCAGCTGCAATGTCTGCAGGGACTGTATTCTTATTCGTCATTTCATCAGCATGGATTTATTGGGCAATGAAGCAAATTTCAGATGTGGACATTTTCAACTCTTCCGTAAGTAACTGTTTTCGTTGTGACTCAATTATTTACTTTTTGGCCATATCGAATTCTCTAATAGTTTTTGAAATTTGTAGGGTTGTTTGCCGTGTCTTGTTTCCTATTTTCTTTCTGTTATATGGTTATATCGACAGTACCAGGTGGTTTTTCAATGGATTAATTGCTGGTGTTATTAACATTGCCATTCATTCTTCGCTTGTCGCCATCTCAAACGGGTTAACGTACTCTGAATTTGATAAGGAAGATTTTTATGAATGCTTGAATTATTTAATTTGCAGAAAAGCCAAACATGAAAAAGGACAAATAGAGAGCACACCAATGTCAGCAAATTCTGATCCAAATTCTTCCTATTACTCACAATTATTAACCTCTGAACATGAAAAATAATCTGTCTGATTTCAAGTGCAAATCACTACTAGTATAAGTTAATCAATGGCAACAGAAGACAGGTGTAGAGATTCATTGGATAGAATAAGGATTTCATCAAAACTTCTTTTTCTTCATCATAGTATGATAGCTCAATAGAGCAGTTCCCAAATGATGCCCTTCATACTTGGATTTGTCATTTAACACCTTCAAAATATTGAGAATACGATTAGTTGATTCAGCATCTTCAGGGTGTTTTTCTAAGTGTGTTGTAAGAATTTTTGAGATTCCATGATTTCTTTCCAAAAATGATACTATCTGGACATGGAAGACAAATTACGATCTTCAAATATTGAAAAGGCGGCTTCAAAGTCTTTGAATCTACTGTTAGTCTTTTGCTGTTCTAGCTCATACATCCATTCTATGCACAAGGGTACGTTAGAACAATGACTTTGTTGCTTGACTCACTTACCGTCTCTTTCAAAATTGTTTTCTTTCATGACTTCATAAATGGAAGAAACAGAGCCATGGAAGGTTTCATTCTCAATTAACAACCTCTCCACTGGTCTCACCACGAATGCGCTTTTTCCTTCAGCACAGACAGAATTTGAATCTGCTAAAATATGACACTTTCGAGCGTGACACAACGACGCGAGTTTCTTTGAATTTTCAATCAATGGACCCACAATACTGTAAACTCTCATTTGATTTGTTCCTAGATTTCCAATATTAGTCTTTCCAGTCGCAATACCAATACAAATATACGCTTTTCCGAAATTCTTCAAAGCACTTTCGAGAGTCTTTGCAATTTTCAGAGATGCATCCATGGCTGCCAGGTTGGGCTTTCTCTTGCCTTGTGTGAATGAGAGCCGATATTCATCAACGCCAAGCACTTGAACATCAGCTTGCATGGACTTGGAAACCACACTTAATCCATTGGCAATTTTGCAAAAACATGAGAGATTTCCGAGACTGTCACGCTTTTAAACATGTCCACAATTCGGATCGTCACAACACTCACTTCCTTTTCGATCAATCCTAATTTGAATAAATTACCATGAGGATCTAATTTCTTATTAATAAGACTGCTGCCATTACGAGATGAGAATGAAAATCCGTGACTACTTAATCCTACCATAGTGTGCTGCTCATTATGGACTGCTATTTTAGAATTCGATTCATGCAAGGTATTTGATTTGCGAGGGTCAATGATATTTTGCTCCTCTTCCTCCATGTTTCTCAACTGATTAAATATTGCCTCTGGTAAGAAGCTTTTGAATTCATTAAGCCACGCAACCATGTCATGAAGATCTTCATAAATCGAGTCAATCTCTTTAAATCTTGACGACGTGAAGCTCATTTTGTCGAGATCGAATTTCTTAATTTTCATAAACTGGTTTTTCAAATACCTTAATGGATGAGTAATTAAGTAGCCAATAACAATACTCATTAGTAGACCTATGAAAATGACAACAGTAGCAATAGCTATTGATATACCAGTATTGATCGTAGAAGTTTTAGTGACGTCCTCCATATAAATCACCATATAAACATTCCAACTCAAATTTTCAAGCTCAAAGTTCATGCGATAAATTAAATAATCGACACCCATACTATTGATTTGAAAACTGTCTGGGGTATTAGATAGTGCTCCGTATTTGTTTGCAATATCTTTCATAAGAATTCCTGCATTTCTATCTGTCAACTCAAACAAGGAGACACGAGATATCTTGTTCAGAGCGGTTGTGTTAATAGAACCTCCAATAACCATGCCAGAGGATTCTGAGACCAGGACATAACCATTTCCAAGAAGCTTCAATGACGAAAGGAACCGTTCAATTGAGAGTAAAGAAATATTGACTTTGGAAATACCAACCACGCTTTTAGTCTTATTGGCAGCGTATAAAACAGGATCAAATAACTTGGCAGAATAATACATCACTGAGGTGCTATTGGTAACTATTAATTTGACATGTGACATTCAAAGGTGGCGAAAGTTTCAAGCATGTCACAATTACAAAAAGTGTTACACTCTTACACTTACCAATATAAGTATCCCCATACACTCCATCTCTTTGATACAAATCAAAATATTTCATACTTGTGACATAGTAGTCTCTTTGTGACACAATGAATGGTGTCGTCTGATTACTAAAAATAGAGACCTTGGATCCATCAGTCTCATTAGCATACCACACCTCTACTCCAATCATACCTTCTGGTTTATAATACATGATGAATTGTTGGTTTGAAACGCCATTTTTAAAATATGTCAAATTCGTGTATGAATAGAATTCATTTGGAAAATAGACACCAAATCCTGAGAAGCGATAAATTTCATTCTTCGTCCACAAATAATTCAGAGCTCTTCTTCCAATAACACCACTGTTGAAATCTTCTGCAATCGTTTTAGCCAATCCTGAAATGGGTGAAATTTCTCCTTTCAAGTACACAATAATCTTATTTCCAACTTGAGAAATTAAGGAATTTGACAGCTCTGTAAATGTTTGATTGGAACCAATAAATGAAGCTAACCAAATCAACACTGAACATGTCACCAGTAAAGCAATGATCATTAAAATAATGACCACTCTCAATGAAAACCATCCTTCAAGAGCAACAGGTTTCTTATCCAAAATATTTCCAGAATTGTTGGGTGTTTGAAGCAATTCTTGATTTACAGAGTCGGTGGATGAGGTGGTAGAGACTGTGGGAACAATCTTTCTCGTCATGATCTTTTACAATTTTTTTGTATTTCGTTGTTGAAATCGAAGAGTCTAATGGAGAGAAGTTTTACATTTCGGCAGCTCCCGAAAGAGATACATCTCTAGCGACAGGTTTGTATTTGATTTCTAGGAATTGTAAATTATTACATTTTTTCTTTTGGCCACTTGATGGCCATGTTTGACAAGAGAGAGATTCAACGCGTTGACTACTTCATTGTCTCACTTTGTCCATTCACAGAACTCATTCACCGGAGGTGCCTCACATCATTCTTATCCTCTCACGAAAGCACATTTTTTTCATAATCCTATTGGTTGGTTATTATAATCGCGCACATTTGATCATCAAGTCTGTATTCAAGATTCAAAAGAACGAGCTGAAAGTGGGCAAACTCTCTCAAATCATCATCCTTACAAAAAATGTCCAAACTCTTCCTCTGTTCCGTCTTGTTGGTGTTCTTTGCGGCTTGTTGTGTGCTCGCTGCTGATTCAGAGTCGTTGCTTTCTAACGGAGCTACTTTGGTCGTAAACACGGATTCTTTGAATGTCCGAAGTGGACCATGTACCAACCAAGGAGTGATTACAAGCCTTTCACTAGGTACTTCAGTAACTTATATTGGTGAAACTGCGAGCGGATGTGGTTATTCTTGGCATAAAATTAGAGGCAGCTTTGGAGTTGGTTATGCTGCTTCTCAATATTTGAATGAACAGTCAAACAATGGTGGTTCTTCTGGTGCTAGCATTACTGTGGATCAATTGAAGGCTTGTATGCCTGGATTGTCTGCAAGCAAGGCTAATATTTATATCAATTATTTGAATGATGCTTTGAGAACTGGTAACATCAACACTTGTTGCAGAAAGAGTGCTTTCTTGGGTAAGTTTTTTGGTGTGGATCTTGAAAGACTGTGAATTGACAAACGCTGTCAACTAATTTCCATTTTTGGTCAACTCACTGGCGTCAACGAAAATCAGCCCAACTTGCTCACGAGTCTGGAGATCTCAACTGGTGGGTTGAATTCGCTTCTGGTGCTGCTTATGAAGGAAGAAAGGATCTCGGAAACATCTATCCTGGCGATGGTGTCAGAGTAAGTAGTGATGAATTATATATAACATTCACAATACATCGTTTGTATTCACACAACAAATGCTTGAACTCAACCATTTGAACCTCATTATGAACAGTATAAGGGAAGAGGCCCAATTCAAATCACTGGTAGAGCTAACTACAGAGCTGCTGGTCAAGCCATTGGTGTTGATTTGGAAAATAATCCAACCAGAGCTGCTGACACTGATGTTGGTTTTAGAACTGCTGTCTGGTTCTGGAATTCTCGTTCATTGAACCAATATGCTGATCATTGTGATCAAGCTAACTTTGATATCATCACAAGAAGAATCAACGGAGGATACAATGGTAAGGCTGACAGAGATGCCAAGTGGAGACGTGCTAGAAGTGTTTTGGGTTGTTAAACTTTTGTTCATGTTGCTTTATTTATTGTATTTTTACCCATAAACTTCAAATTGTTCTACAATTAATTGAAAAAGGTGTTTAGTTTCTTGATGATTGTTAGTGTATTGAAGCAAAACAATAATCTGCGTACGGTGAATCCAACTCATCTATCAGGATTTGTGCGATTTCATTTGTTTAAATCACCCTTAATCTGTCGATAAAACCAGATCGTGATAATAGCATTTTCCATTGTCACTAATCATTACTAAGTTTCTGTAAAGTGACATCGTTTCATGAATGAGGACTTTTTCTGAAACCAAATAGGCTTTCCTCCATTTCTCAATTACAAAAATCAGAAAAATCTTGATTACTATAACCGCTAGGGCAAATCAAACTTCTGAAGTCGCACTTTTAGCACAATCATTGAACATACGTTCGGGACCATGTACCAATAAACGAGTATTGGCTTCTCTCACGCAAGGCAAACAAGTCACTTACACTGGTAAAACAGTGAGAGGATGTGGTTATTTGTGGCATTCTGTCAGAGGTGCTTTCGGTTTGGGATATGCTGCTACTCAATTCTTGTCCGAGAAGAGATCCTCAAAAACAATCACCAAGCAAACCAAGTGGACCATCCAGTCCAAAGCCAACTGCTGGTGGTTTGACTGCTGCTCAATTAATGAGATGCATGCCAAATTTGAGAACAAGCAAAGCTGTTACTTATATCCCATATTTGAATGCTGCTATGAAGAGTGGAAATATCAACACTTGCTGCAGAAGAAGTGCTTTCTTGGGTAAGTGTTCCAGCATGATCTTACGTGACAGTGTCGAACTCCTTCGATATGTTATGATATATTTTCTGTCAATGCTGTTGACATGGTCATGATAACAACCATCAAATCGTCAAATTCAAACATAATACCATACATCATGAATAGCTCAATTGGCTCACGAAAGTGGTGATCTAAACTGGTGGGTTGAATTTGCTAGCGGAAGAGAATATGAAGGAAGAAGAGATCTCGGCAATATTTACCCAGGCGATGGTGTTAGAGTAAGTATCTATCACCTCTTTCAATACGGTAATATCAAATACTATTCTTCTACTGAACGAATTTTAAATTAATGAAATAACAAAATCTCACAACAAAAACAACAACAGTATAAGGGAAGAGGCCCAA
>NW_025408008.1:57229-68733 GCF_008403515.1 Naegleria fowleri | reverse complement strand
CAACCAGAGCCTCCGATGTTGATGTTGGTTTCAGAACGGCTGTCTGGTTCTGGAATACTCGTTCCTTAAACACTTACGCTGATCGTTGCAATCAAGCCAACTTTGATATCATCACAAGAAGAATCAACGGAGGATACAATGGTAAGGCTGAAAGAGATGCCAAGTGGAGACATATCCGATCTGTGTTGGGTTGTTAAACTATAAGGATGATGATGAATATTTTTTTGTGTTGTTTTTTTCTTCTTTTTTTGTAAACTGTTCATCTGAGGAATTAAGGAAGGAAATAAAACTTGTCACACAAGAAAACCAACAACATTGGAAGACAAATTCTCGAAAGCTAAACTCGTTAGTTATATTTATTGGACAAGACAATTAAAATATCTAAGGCGTCCACCCAATCTGTTCGATCCTCAGAAGAAGAAGCATCAAATACGTAGGTTCGAGTAGCAGTCGACAATTTGAAACAATACAATCTACCACTCAAGTCCTTGTCACTCTCAGATGCATATTGAACTCGTGTACCCTTCAATGAGATGGAATCAATTGGCTTTGGATCTCCTTTCTGTTTATAATAAGAGAGTTGATATTGGCTTGGAGAGGATTCTACACTTTCAATAATGAAATATCGTTTCTTCCAACTCTTAAATCCTCCTCCTTGTTTCACGAGAAATCCTGTTTTGTTTTTTGCTTTCTCTGCTCGATCAGCTGTTGATAAATTTCCACTGTTGCCACTACTTGTGAGAGAGGATGATGAGGAATTTGTGGTTTTTGGTTTGACATTGATGAGAGTGGATCCTCGTACTGAAGTTCGAACAGTAGTGGAAGAACTGCTTAATAAGGACGAAGAAAATGACAAGTTGTCACTTCCATTGCTATCAAACAGTGGATTGGCAAATGCAGTAAAGTCGCTGGTGTAATCATTCGCTGTTTCGAGCTGTTTTGTCGAGTGGTGAACTGGTGTCGATAGAGTAGCGATTGAAGTGGTTCTCAAACGTACAGAAGCACGTTTCTTTTTATCGGTGCTGACATCACCCGAATGTGAAGAGAAGACAGGGAAACGACTTTTAGATTTGGTAGGTCCTAAAATTTCCAAGTTTGGTTCATTGTCTTCATAATAGTCATTATTGGAGGTGTCGTCACTTGTGGAAGTTGTGACTGCATCTGAAGGAGAATGTTCAACAACAGTTGAAGAGGAATGTGAAGTCTCTGGGGTGGAAGTAGATTTTGGTGTTTGTTGTTGTGGTTGTAGTGAAGGAGAGGTCACAATGATCGAACCACTTGTGTTCAAGGTCTTTTTCATGGGTGATGACGTGACAGTGTTGACATTCGAACTTGGAGGAGAAGTGGAAGCTGAGGTGGATGTTGTCACAGGACTGGATGGCGAAGATTGTTCAGTTGGTGATAGACCTTCTTTGGACATGACCACTGTTCTTCTAACCACACGAACAACCTTTTTAGTGGTTGCGACAGGTTGTTGTTGACCGTGTAGTGGAGTTTCTTCCTGGTAAGAGGATGGCTGAGATTGATCATCTTGAACGACTGGTGTTGGTGGTGTTGGTTGTGGCTTTTCATGTTGCTTCTCTTGTTGTTGCGCCTTTAACCTTTCTTGTTTAGCTTCTGCTTGCTTAAGCTCTGCTTGCAATCCTTCTTGTTTGTGTTTGGCAGAAAGGAGTTCTTGTTCTTGTTGTTGGATTTGTTCAGCCTGTTGTGATAATTGTTTCAATAACATGTCATTCTTTTCGTTAAGAGAGGTGATCGTATTATTGAGATCGGTAATGGTGGAATTGAGTTCAGAAATCTTGTCTTTTGCTGCTTGATTTTTGGACTTTGTTTTTCTTCTTCCAATTTTTCACACTTTTTCTTAAGTTGAGCAAGTTCCTTCTCTAGGTTCTTGATGATATCAATTTTAGTATCGAGTTCACCTTCAAGCTCTGCTTTCTTGTCTTCATATTGTGAGTGAATGTTAGAGATTTGATTTTCCAAATCTGAAATTGTGTTATCTTTCTGTTCGGATTTGTCAGTCAATTCCATAATTTCCTTTTGTAATTCAAGTCGCTCTTGTTTGTGCTTTTGTTGTACTTTTTCCAATTCACTTTGATGTTTGACTTTCAAATCATCAATGGCTTGTAAATGATCATTTTCAGCATCTCGTAGTTTCCTCTCGTGCTCTTTCAAAGCCACAGAATGTTTTTCAGTAACTTCTTTAATTTTTTCAACTATTTCATTTTCATATCGAGCTGTGACTAATTTACGTTCTTCCTCAACTGCCTTATTCTTCTCCATTTCAAGTTCACTCTTTGTTTGTTGAATCAAAAGAATGGATTTTTGCTTTTCTTCTTTTAGAGATATTTCCAAATTATCCACCTTAGATCGTGATTCAACCAATTCTGTTCTCGTTCTCTCCACTTCTGAATTTTTCTCTTCAACCAAAGATTTGAGATTTTTGACTTGATTTTGTTCCTCAGAGAGACTTTCTTTGAGCTGATTGGATCTCACTATCATGTTTAGTTGTCAATCGAGTTGTAAGAGATTCAATTTCTGTCTTTTGAGCAGATTTTAAAAGCTCCATAATGGATTTTTGATCTTCACACTCAGAACGTGCTCGGTTAAGATCGTTCTTAGTTTCTTCATATTTTGATTTCAGGCTGGTCAAATTATTTTTCTCATCTTCAAGTTCTTTCTTCACACGTTCATGATCTTTGACAAGTTGTTGATACTGTGAATCCTTTTCCTTGAGATCATTTTGCAGTGCTTCTACCTTCTTCAACAGATCTTGATTTTCCTGATTGATACTCTCAACACTGGACATGTTGGAAAGAACGGCAGTACTTTTTTCGGAGAGCTCTTTCTCAAGTTTTTGATTGGCATCACGGAGAGATGAGAGTTTGTTTTCATAGTCGGTAGTAATACGATCCAACTCGATTTTAGAATCTTTCAGCTTCTTTTCAACTTCTTGCAGTTCATTAGTCAATTTTTCAACCTTGTTTTGGGAAGATGTCTTTTCATCTTCAATATTTCGAGAGTACTCTTCTTGTAATTGTTGAACTTGTTGTGCATGTTGTTTTTGGAGAGTTGATTTTTCAGATTCGAAATGTCTTTCAAGTTTGTCTTTGGCTTTTCAGCGTTTTCTAAATTCAACAAGGCGTTTTCGTGTTTTTCTTCCACTCTACCAATTCAGCAGATTCCTTCTCCAATTCAGAGCGTAAGCTTGAAATTTCCACAGAAAGAGCTTCCTTTTCCTTATTCAACTTTTCAACAGATTGTGTAAGTGAATCAATCTCTGTTTGCAATTGATTCTTTTGTTTCAATTTTTCATCTTGCAGTTGAGTAATCTCAGAAGATAGTTCTTTGATTCTTTGAAGATTGGATGAATTTTGAGAAGCTAATACAGATGATGACTCCACTGATTTTTCTTGCAATTGATCTAGTTGTTGTTGAAGTAGATTAGCCTCTTCCTCTTTTGATTTCAGCTTATTTTGTAAATTACCTCAATTTCTCCTGAAGTGAGGTCATGTTTTGTTTGGTCTCGAGTTCTTTTTTGGCTGCCTCTTGAAGACTGGACCTGATCTCAGCAATGGTATTTTCAGATTTTACCTTGTCATTGTTGAGAATTTCATTTTGCTTTTCAGCTTTTTCAGCACGATCTCTCAGTTTGCTCACTTCTTCTCTCTTCTGGCCAAGTTGTGAATTGATTTCTTCAATTTCCTTTTTCAGATCAGAATTCTGTTTTTGTAAATTCTCAATTTGAAGAGTGTTCTCAGAAATCTTGTTATTTAAAGTTTGAATCTCTTTTGATTTATCCTCAATGGTTTTTCTATGTTGAGAGAGGGTAGTTTGAGTGGCTGATAATTTCTTTTCAAGGTCTGCAGCCTTTTCTTTCTCGGTACGCAATTGGTTTTCGAGTTCCTTGAGCTTGGTTTCCAGAGTGGATTTTTCATTTTTCAAATTGGTCAGTTCTTGTTCTTTTGTGAAAGAGAGCTATCTAATTTGGAAGATTTCTCTTTTTCACTGTCAACACTCTTGATCAATGTTTTAAGCTCTTCTTCCTTGGATGAAATGGTCGATTTTAAGGACTCGATATTCGATTTGAGTTGTGATACCTCCTTTTCGAGCTCTAACTTTTGTTTCTTCTCTACTTCCAACTCATTGAAAGTATTTTCTCTACTTGCCTTTTCTTGTTTCACACTTTCTTTCAAGTAAGAGATTTCTAATTTGTTTTGTTCAATTGATTTTTCATATTCAGCATTTTCTTTTTGATAAGTGGAAATCTTTGAACTTGCTTCTTGTTCTTGCTTCTCCAAAGCGGCAATCCTTTGTGACAATTCGTTCATTGTTTGTTTTTGTTTGTCAATTTCTTGTTTGAGAGCATTTCTTTCTTCCAAGGTCTTGTTCATTTCATCCTTCAGTTTGGAAACTTCTTTCTTTGATTCCTCGAGCTGTTTGTTCAGCAAAGTAATATTCTTTTCATTTTCAATCTTGATAAGACTGAGTTGTGTGTTAATGGTTTCTAACATGGAAGGACCCATGGTTTCAAAAAGTGAAGTTTGAGCGTTTGCACAAAATTGTTTCACATCTACTGTTAATTTTTCTCTCACTTCAGTCTTGGCACGTTTGATTTGCTTTCTCAGTAACAACAACTTGCTTGAAATAGTGGTCTTATAATTTTCATGAGCGGACTCGAGTTTTTTTTCTGTTGTTCTGTCAAGGTTTCAATTTCTCTCAGCTTTTCGGAGAGAGCTTTGCTGGTACTTTCAAGCTTTTCTAATTGCTCCTTGATCTTTTCTTCATCCTCGGCTGTTTTTGTTTGAGTTCTTGTTCAGAAGATTTCACCTTGCTAAGTTGAAGTTGTAACTGATCGATCTGATCCTTCAGTGTGGAATTGACCTCTTGTAATGCTCTATATTGAGAGTTTGTTTCTTCCAAGTTTTGTTGCAAATTCTTAATTTGTTGCTTTTGTTGGTAGTACTCCTTTTCTGTGTCTTGAAGTTTTTTGAGATCCGTAGCAACGGAAGCTGTTTCGTGTCATGATGGTATTTGCATAATAGTCAGCAATGCAAACAATTCGTTGCAAAATTAATATCCAATTGCTATCACGTGAAACACTTACTAATTAATTGTTCTGCAGTAGAGTCAATGGTCTTTGTGAGATCAGAAACAGGAGCTAAAACCTGGATGAGAACTTAATTTTTCCGTTGTGATGGATGAAACAGCAACATCTCCATCAGTACCTGCAACAACAGCGTCATCCGGCACAAATGGTAAAAGGTTCTCTGTTTTCACTCCTCGTACCACAAGGTTTTTCAAAGCTGTGTCCGCAAATTCCAAAACTCCCAGAGTGAATTGAGCTGCATGAGGAATGGCGGGTGAGCAATTTATAAAGGTGGTAGCAATACAGTTGTGCAAAGAGCGAGAATATAGAATAGCTGATAAGCTCGAGGAATAGAACTGGGAGTCATCCTCTTGAGATTTGGGATCATTCATCAAGTTGCACAAATCGGAAAATGTCGCATGTCCATTTTCGAGTTCTTCGGCCTCTTCTTCTGAAATATCAATTAAGGGAGATTCAAGATCGATACAAGTCAATTTGCTACAGATGGTTTTTGCTTTTCATTGTCCTTTTGTGTCACGGTTAATTCAACAAACAGGTTGGAAGCAAATTTTGTATCTTTTTTAACTTTTTCAATTTTTCGTTTTTGAATTGATGAAGCCAAAATGTCTAATAACTCGTCATCAGCCTCCACGAATTGTTCAATGAGTCCGTTAATTTCAATTTCTTGTGTATCCTCCTGCAATAGACATTCGAGACCAGTGAAATCTTGATGTAAATTGTGGTTGTTATGATGTTAGTATGTCAATCATTACATGAAATAGTTGTATTATCATGAAATAAAATCAGGCATGTCATGAATGACATTTTAATCAAAAAGTCAACAGAGTTTCAACCAATCTAAAATACCTACCTTCGGAGTGTTGTTGTTGAACATGACTATCATTCAACAAATCACAAATGATACCACTTCCACTCCATACTTCATAAACACTCACTTTAATTGTGAATGAAAGTGTTTCTGGACTCTCCACAATAGCATCGAAAATTCCACGAACAAATCTCGGCAGAATACCATCAGTGTCTCTTTTTCCTCTTGCCAATCGATCACTGAGCCAGCATTCACAGCTTCGGAGCCCAATATTGTGAAAGTTTTACCTGACTTGGGTGGTGCACCCCATGACAAGAAGGTAACATTTCGACCAGACATGAAGGTAGAGATCATCGGGCGGGCTGCTTCTTCAAAGACTTCGCCCTGAGCTGTGTTCATGTTAAAAACCCGATCGAATTGAAATTCTTTGGGTTGATCAACACCATACTATTTTTGCGAGTCATTGGTGAATGAATAAATGTTGGGCAAAGTAGTAGCAGAAGTAACAATGATGGTATTCCAGTTAGTAACATCAGCACACCCATGGTTGATGGTCCCAATGAGATCAACAGGAGTCATAGAGACAAATTCACGTGGTCAGGAGTCGATGAATAAATACGACCATTACGATGAGGAAAAGTGGTTCATATGATACAATACAAATAGAGATGTCAAAACACATCAGATGTTCGAGTCCATAGAAATTCAAATTTCATCGGATGTTACACACACGACAAAATACAAACCTTCAACAGGAGCTTCTTTCCTGACTTGTGAAAGGCAGCACAACACTTTGTGGCATCATCTTTGTTGGCTGTAGGTGGATCGATTGCGAGAACGTGTGGTCTGAAACGAATGAAAACTCGTAATTTCTCATCCGTCGTCGTCGAGGTGGGTGTTGTGCTTGTCATTTTTTTGGTGATGAGAGCTACTGCGAATGTCAATCTGTCGTAGAGCAAGGCAGGCAGGTTCAAAATGAGTTTTCAAAAACAAGGGAGATAGAAACTAATTATTCTCAAGAGAAGAGCTCCTAATCCAAACTCGTATCTTGTCTCCTCCAAAATAAACATCATGAATTGAGAACTGACTGCAGTGTAATCATTGCCTGGATCTAAAAACAACAACAACAACATGACATCGAAATGTCTTATTGTTTGTTAAAGCTTATCATAATTTAAGTAGAAGTGAATGCGGGATCCGATCTTATAAGATAAAGTGGAGAAAAACCCAACTTCTCCTAATTTATTGTGGATATATTTTATGATTATATTATTTAAGAAAAAAATATGCAAAGTTCTCAAAAATTTACAGCCTCAAGCAACCTTACCATAGAGGATCATCATCAAGAACAGCATGGGACGTCGGTACTCTCATCCTCAGAGTCTTCAACATCATCGTCATTATCAACAATGACTCCGAGTATGGATCAGAGTCATGAATTAATTCCTGAAGCTCCTGTTGCCGATGAGAGCTTGAATGTCCAGCAAGAAATTGGAGAAATGACAGCATTAGAAGCTCTTGATTTTCTGATTGAGGAAAATAAAAAACTGTGGAAAGAAAAGATAAAATTTGAGAATGTAAGTCATTCCGAGTGAGCCCGTTGACTCAAAATGTTAATTGTTTATTTCAATATCCCATCCCATCATCATCATTGGTTCAACAACGGACAGTACGCCTACGCCTTAAATCAAAGTTTATTAGAATCGGAATCAAAATTGAAAAAACTAGCAAGATATAAAAAAGCCTTCTTGCAAGAGCAAGAGGAAAAGAAAAGATGAGAATCCAAAATGAAAAACTTGAGAACGAAATTAAAAAAGTGAGAGAAGAAAAATCAAGATCTTTCACGTCGACGAATCAATCAAACTTGGATCTGCTCCAGAGTAACATTGCAAAAATGCAAATACAAACACAACAACATGAAAAAGAGAAACAGCATCTGTCCCTTCAAGTTAGAAAAATCAAAACAAAAATCATTGAGACAAAGTTGGATCAGAAATCTTTGAAAAGTGAAGCCAAGTTCTTAAGCACTAAATTTTCAGACGAGTTTTCTTCCCTTATAGAAACAATTAAGGATAACATAAACATGAAAATGGATCAAATGGACAATGAACTCGATAAAATGGAAAAACAATATAACAACGTGTTGAAGGATAGCGAAGATCAAGTTAGAGAAACAGCAGGCTTCTTGTTAAAAGTTGGGCAAACTGTAAAGAGTTGGAAACGACGATGGTTTGTGTTTAGAAAAGATTTGACCTTCAGTTACTTTAAAACCGTTGAGGATTTGAAGCCAATTGACACGATTGATGTATCAATGGAAGAAAGCTTGGATATCTCTGCAGACGTGACTCAAGGAAAGCCTTTTGCTTTCAAATTGGTGACAAAAGACAGAACTTATTACTTGTGCGCAACCAACGAGGACGAAAAGAGACGATGGATTTCGACACTTAGAAGGTGGTTTGAGGTGAATAAGGCGTACTTGACGAAATGAATCCTTGCACGACCACGCAGAAGGATTATCTCTATAACCACCGGAAATCCATGAGCAACGTAAATTAGGATCATTACGTCCTGCAAGACACTTCAAGCAGTTTCAACACCCAAATCGATTCTGAGTTGTGCGTTCTGTCTCAAATTGTCCAATTACAGGTTTCAGTAACCACAAGTCCGTGGTACGCACGGAAAACAACCTCGAGCACTATATTGCATGAAGGGATTCTTATGCCGGCACACAAGATCAAAAAAAACGCTCAAAAATATGCAACCGCAACAGAGATCGTCCATTCCCTCCAAATCCACCAAAGAATCCAACAACAACACAAAAACACACAACACGGATTACTTGACGACTAGTAATGGAAACAATGTATCAACAACAACAACAACCAACAATACACCTTGGCTACCATCTGCCACCACTGAATCATTCCACAACAATACAAAAAACACCACTAGCATGACTTCAGATCATCCGTTTGGGCCTTTTCAAATTCACCAACAACAACTCGATATAACGATAACAACAACAACACAAACACCACCCACTCAACACTACCCATTGTTGTTCTCATCATCCTCTTCCATTTCACCATCGCCACCATCCTCCTCATCATCAATATCGAACCAATTTACGCCAACGAGTAATGCTCATCCTCCTCCTTCTCTCATCTCCAATATGGTCAACAACTCATTTCCGAATTCAACTCCAATGAATATTTCCTCCCTGTTACCGTTTGCTATTTCACCACCTCCAACACGCTTCTTTTCAATGCTTGTTTCTTCAAGTAGTAGCAATAACAACAACATTAATCATCAACCACAACAAACATTACCAACTCAATCTGTTTCATCATCCACTACTGATGCTGCTATTGGAGTAAGTAGTATTGGTGGCACTGTCGGAAATTACCAAAGTAACAACAACAACCGCATTCATCCATCATCTCCTCAACATTACCTCTCAAACGATAATACTCTCTTCTCCTCAACAACAATTCCACTCCAGCCAGCAATGCCTACAGGAACTAATGAGAGAGGACAACAACAAAACGTGTTTATACCAAGCATTCATGCCAATTTTACCACATTTTCTGGCACTGGTCAAGGATCAAATAACACTTCATCACAACCACCTCCAACAACAACAACAGATAATTATTCTTCAACGTCACAATCAATGCATTCTGATGAAGGGAAGGATGTAATCAATATTGGGCCAAACAATTCGTCGACGTTATCGAATAAGCCTCCCTTGGATGCTCCAGCAGCTGTGTTATTATTGGAGCCTCCTCACTTTCGACGATCATTGACGATCACCATCCGACAATTCCCACATCACTCTACTTTACAAGAAAAACTCAAATGAGTGAAAGATTTTACCGACCACAGCAAAGATCATCCTCCTCATCATGCATAGAAGACATTGACGATGATTCGGGAAGTATTGCTACACTAGTACAGCAAAACAAGTCACGCCAACATAAACACGGTTTATGGATGAATGATCATGATTGTGATCACATTTGTGGTTGTGTAGAAGACAAGATGGAAGCAGAATTGAGATTACAAGATAACTTTGAAACCAATTATTTCCACTCCAAGAAAAGGTCAAACTCTCACAACAGTTACAAGTATGATGACTCAATGAATCCACATAACACAGACGAGGATGAAGAGCCCTCTCACTTTGAATGTATTGAAAATGCCTCAAATCTTATTTCAGGCTCTAGTATTGATGATGACCACCTCATTCAACAACGCAAGAAACGAAAGAAGACACTTGAAGAGAATTTGTTAACAGGCTTTTCCAATTTGTTACAAAATTTAGAGCCTGACTGTGTCTTGTACATATTTCAGTTTTTGAATTGTACAGGAAAAGATAATTGGTTTTGTAACGTTAGAAACATGTATGGAAGGTTTAAAAAGAATAATCAAATTTTGCCACTCTTTAGATACATTACCATAGAGCAACATAGTACGCTCAAGTTAGGATTTGGATCTCTCAAAAATCATCAATCAATGGACTGTAATATTCAGAGTTTATCCATACATCGTAAAACCAATCAGCCACTGGAGTGTGAAATTGGGTATATGAGCAAAGTTGGACGTTCCTTAAAAACCTTCATTTATTACAACCATTGTGGAAATAACCCAACATATCCTTCATACGCTTTACAGGGAGGTAATGTTATCAATATTGATGCCTCATCCTGCGTCGACACAACATCTACCAATTCAAATAATACAAATGGGAAAAGCACATATTCATTCAATGATGGCATGTCATCATCGTCAGAGGATGAATTGGAGGAATCAAGTTTTGAATTGATCGAAGATGAAAATTCTCATGTGATCGGACTGAAGAGAAAATCTCGCTCTGAAGGCTCATGCTTTTTGAAAGAAATCTATAGAAATTGCAAGGCTCTTGAGAAACTAAAAATTGTGGACATGGAAGGTTATGTACCCATTAAGGTCTCTCTTCGCTTACCAGCAAGTCCAAAAGGTGCTAGCCCTCCTCTAGCGTTTTCAAATACTCTACAAAAAATTAGACTCTTTAATTGTGTTCTTCCCTCTCATGCAATGAGCGTAATTTGTAAAATGACACAACTGGAGAGCGTACATTTTGAAAAAACCTTTGTGAGTGACGTGAATGAATATGATTCCCTTCTCTCCCTTACCAAACTTAAGGTTCTAAAGTTGCAAGTTGCACAGCTTCCCAAAAAAACTCTTGAAAGACATGCCCACCACATTCACTTCTCTCGAAAAACTCTTTCTGAACGTTTCACAAAAGACAGATGCGTACGATGAAAAATTTAACGTGGAGTTGTTAACTAATCTAAAATCACTGAGTATCATTAGCCACTTTAACCTTGATTTATTGGCTCTCATGAGAAATTGTACCAGAATTGAGTTTTTACAACTTGGTTTCGATGTTTGCTTTAATCATATCTTCCCCAATGAGAAATTGAAGTATTGCATCCTAAGAAATGTGTTTATTTCACCTGATCGATCCAAAGTACTCATCCAAAACAACACTCTACGATGCCTCAAGTTGTCTCCTGCCAGCATACGAGCAGCACAAAGAGAAAT
>NW_025408008.1:19877-57219 GCF_008403515.1 Naegleria fowleri | reverse complement strand
GCCTACATTACCCAACAAAGAGCTCTCTTAAATAAGCATCCTTTATTGATCACAGAGTTTTAGGAGGTTTTTAATAAAATTTGGCGCTCTGACTTTCAATTCCATTCACGAGTGGAAGATGCAACAAATTATTCAAAAAAAAATTGAGAAAGTCAGAGCCCACTGTTGCACTCTTTTGAACCGTCATCAACAAGCCTACTTTTCCGACAATATGAATCTCTCGGACAACATCAGCAATAATAGTAACTGTACAATGACCATGATGACGAAGACGGATCCCATTTCATTCAGAACCGATTTTTTGGAAGGCTTTCATCGAGTTCATGTTGGCCATTTTGCTTCAATTCCGATTGTGTTGCCATCGAACAACAGCCAACAGTCATCATCATCCAACCACAACAACAACAACAACATTCAAGATGAAGAAACTAATTTAATGGCCTCCGTGGATGGAACTACTTGCTTTCTAGATCAGGATTACCAAGATTGTAAAACTAGGCTCCTCATGCAAAGCTTCTTCCTGCCAAAGGCTTCCATTATCAATATTTCAAATTGTGGAAGGAAGGAAGTACAGAATTTTATCAAAATGAGCAAGAGTATTTCAGTTTTGGACAAGGCCAATGAAGAAGTTGGAGTTGGCAAGAATGAATTTGCTTATTTGAGGTAGGTTGGGAATTACTTTTAAAAGTGCCACTTCTTGCAAACAATTTAACCCTATTTCGAAATACCAACTTTTAAATAACAACGAATACTAACAGTGACTTGTGGAATCAAATGTTCAAACTACCTCAAACGATGCTCAAATATAGTGGCAAGCATGAGAGTTTTTGGAGAGGAGGAATATTCTCCACCTTGTATCGTTTTATTACTCGTGATTACGAACACATTTTTGATGAGAATAGAGATTTTCAATGCATCGATAGTGGGTCAACTCAGGACAGCAAATACTCAGGTGACCTAATAACTTCTTCCTTCCTGTCAGGTGACATTGTTAGTAATAGTACCAACATCAACAAAATGAAACTCGATGGCACCTTCTTCATTGGCTTCAATCATCAAAGAAATAAGGAAATTCGTGAACTCACTCGTCGTATGGTGTCTGCGTTGGCAACTGAGGCATCGACCACGAGAAGTGTCATCCTTCCTCAAACAACATGCGTTGCTTCTGATACCATTGTATCACCCACTTCATCGAAACAGCAAAAGCAATTTCTCGATCAAGCCTTCCAAAGTGGAACCTTACTTCCTTTCTTTGGATCTTGTGAGCGTAATGACACCACTGGAAATCAATATCAAGCCGAAAACGAATTGAGTTTGATGCTTAAATTGTTTCTTGAGACTCAGTATACCTTTTTCCAAAAGCTAGGCTCCAAACCTAAGAAACGTTTTGTTTCTGGTCTTACTTGTGTCGGTCCTCTTGTTACATGCTTTGTGATGCGAAGATATCATACTGTTGTAGAATCATTCGAAAGTGATATCAGCTTGAAGAAGAATAGTAGTAGCAATGTTGAACCAATTTACGTCATGCAACCTTTAGATACATTCAACTTGTCCAACTATGACGACTTGTTGAGATGTGCCAAATATCTCACTGGCGTAAGAAAATTAGGAGAATCTCTTTTTGCGGAAGTGAGAAATGCTCTGAGACATCTTTGTGGCTTGCCTTTGTTGGGTTGCAATGAGAAAAGACATTAAACAGTGCTCAACAACTTTCAAATGAGAACAATCAATCAGATTCAGATCCAAGTCATGACAATGGTTCTTTAGTATCATCCAATCATATGGGAAATGCTCATAACCCTAATGAGAAAGTCAAGAATTCAAATCAACAACATGCCAAATCTTCTTCAAATGCCAGCAAATCCAACGTGTCTGTTAACCAGCAACTGTCTGTATCTCCAAAAGCAAACAGCAACAGACGAGAAGAAAGAACTCCTTCGAGTGGTGAAAAAAGAAAGCAACCACCCACGCCAGCGAATGGCACCTCCAGCATTAGTAGTAATGGAACAGCCACGCAAGAATCCAAGTCACAGTCTAGTTCACAGGTTCAAAAGAAGCAAAAAGTGAACGCCAGCACTGCCATCTCACCAGAGAGAACTTCTAGACCAGCAGCGGAACAAACACCAGGAGAGCTGACGATGATGAACAGCAACAACATCACCAATAATGAGGAGACAAGTCAAAGGTCCACTCAACAAGATTCTGTTTCCAGCAGTGCTAACGATAGTGAACGAATGATTGTGGACAATCATGAAGCTTCAAGTGACCTTGATGAGTAGATAATCTAAGGTAAAATATCATTATTGATTGGACACAATAAACCTTGACACATCTTTCCAAACTGGCTCAATGTTGCTGTTTCTCAATTCTCACAGGCATAGGAAAATTACAAACCTGGGTAAATACTTGGTCCTCTCTGAAATCAATGCGGTCGGTAAGCTATTTCGGGCATTAAAAAAGCCCAACAACAACAACCACGCATCAACTTCGACCATCAACTTCAAACGTTCACTCACTTCTAAAGCGTTGGCAGCCGTAGTCTTCGAGTTGGTACCCACCTCCTGTTTTGTCGGATTGGCAATTTCAAGAACAAAGGAATCGCGGTGTTGTTGTGAACGAATTCAGAATCCGGATTGAATCGATCTTTCTATTTCACATCTAGAAAATTGAGTCAAGTTTGTCAAACTCTCACATCTCTAGAAGAGATTTCCAAAGTTATTCGTTGGAATATACTTTGCTTCTTCCGAATTCTTCTCGCTTTCTTCTCACAAGATGTATCAACCAAATAATAATAATAATAATAACAACCAAAGACCTTCATCATCATTAAAGAGTAGTACGAGTAGTAGTAGCAACACCAGCGGTATGGCCTCATCCAATAATAATATTATTAACAACAACAACAATAGCAATCATCATCACTTACCAATCATCATGATGGGTCATACCAATCCAAATTCCATTCAATCACAACCACAGCAACAACAACCACTTCTCCAAGCAACTCCGAGTGCTCATTCTCTCCTCGATACAACAACTACTTCTCCATTATTTGGCTTTTATCAACAACAATCATCTCTTCCTACAACCTCACAGCTTCAACCATCTCAATCATCACATCAACAAGATCAATTATTTGCTTCCTTTCTTCTCAATCATTACCTCTTGTTGCAACAACAACGAGAAATGCATCAACAACAGCAGTCACAACAAAACGAACTCTCTCCAAATCAACTTCAACAGCAAGCCATGATTAATAACATGATGTTAATGATGTCCATGATGAATCCGATTCCTAACGTTATTTCGCCTTCTCCAAATTTACCCATATTGGATTCACAACACTATTCACAACCGCCCATCCTTCAATCAGTGTCATCCTCTAGTAACACATTTGTCACTAATAATAATAATAATACTCTGTCTTCTCTTCAAAATGGAACCTCTTCCGATGTACCTACAACAGCCATCTCCATTCCTGAACCACTTTATGAATTGTATATAAAACCGATTTTAATGAGTTTGCAGAATTGTGGGTTGTATTCAGGCTCGAATCAACCACAACAACAGCAACAAAAATTGCAAGAAACTCAGCAACATGAAAATCAACTCACTTCAAGCAGTGATCATATCAGCAATAGCGGACTCCTATTGTCACCAGTGAACATGACCAGTAGTGACAATCAACAACAAAATGAACTGACAATTACATCACCAATTTCATTCTCCGTTGATGATTCGAATTTAAGAGCAGATCATAACAATAATCAATCGATGAGCGAAATGAATAATGTAATTTCACAACAAGCATTACTCGAAAGCTTACTTTTGGAAGAAGGCTTGGCCTCAGTTGTGGAATTGTTGGAAGATCAATCAAATATTAACAATAATACTAACTGTAATATTTCAAATTGTGACAAAGATGAAGAAAAGAAACAAGAAGCTCACAAACATTACGATCCAAAGTTAAATAAGAAAGGTCTCAAGAAGAAGCGTAAATATATCAAATCAGGTCTATACAAAAAGACAAGGATGGAAATTTTTATTTTCGAGTGGTGACAGAGCAAGATTAGCTCAAATCAATAATCCATCCAACAAACAATCAGAGGGCGAACTTGGTCACAATGAAGATTTCGGTCCCAATGAACATCAAGGATTTTACATGGAGGATGAAAACAGCTTGATAGGAAGCATTGAATCAAAAACAGTGGTGCATCATCAAGTGGTGGTGGGATTGGATTTGGTCTAAGTGGAAGCAGTTCCTTGATGAATTCATCACAACAAATTCAGTCTGACAAGTCCATGAATCGATGTGGCAGTTTCCACGATTTATTAGGAATTGAGGACAATTTTGATGGTAATGAAAAACATGAATTTTCTAATGGTGCCGCAGCAAGTAGTAGCAACAGCGGAATTGGTGCAGTTAATCCTTTTGCTTCCCCCACTCAGCCTAATGATGAACAGTTACAACAGCTTGGATTCGAACGATATTTTTCAGACCAATTGCTTCACATTGAGAATGGTGATGGCATGTCTGGGGAGGAAACGTCACAACTGAAAATTTTAGTATGGGCTCAATGGCAGCTCTTATCGGATGCAGAAAAGAAGAAATATATTGACCTTTCACTCAATGGTGACATGACAGAGACATCATATATTGCTTCGTCACAACCACAACAATCACAACTACCAATACGTAGAGATTCCAAGAATTCAATGGATGACACAACCACTACAGGAAGTAACATGTTATTGTATCCACAACCTAATGCCACTATTGCATCCACTCTCTCAAACAATAATTATAACAGTAAGAAGAGACCATCTGTAAATGAATATGAGGATAATGATAATGGAGAGCATCAAGATAATGCATCGAAGAGAGCGGATCTTTCAAATCGAGTGAAGAAACCTATCAGTGGTTACAACAGCTTTGTGAAGAGTGTGTTCCCTACGTTTCAAGAACAGTATCCAGATGTGGATAAGAAACAAATTACCAAATTGATAGGTCAAAAGTGGAAGTCAATGAGCGAAGAGGAGAAAAAACCTTACTTGGAAATTGCAAAACAAGCTCAACCAATTGTCAAGAAACCACTCAATGCTTATAATATTTATTGCAAGGAAAAGTATTCACAATTTAAAGCGGAGAATCCCACGCTCCCACCCAATGAGGTGAGTAGAATGGTCGCTCAATCATGGAAGAATGCTAGCAAGCAAGAGAAGCAAACCTATTTTGAAATGGCAGATCAATGGAAGAAGGATCATGGCATGCAGGAAACATCTGCTGCTAATGGTCATGAAGGATCTTCCACCGACGATTTAAAACCAAAAACAAAGAAGAAAAAGACGTAGTATTGAAATAATAAAATAATAATATTATTTAATTACCAATCTTGCTAATAGATCTAATGATCTATGAAAAACCGTAATTTCGTTGAAACAGAATGTTCCTTACAATGAAAGTTATCAATATATTGCAATTCAAAGAAAGAAAGCCTTAAGGTTGGTTGGACTTTTCTTTCAATTTTTGTAATCTCTGCTTCTCAATTTCTTGGAGAATTTCACGATGATTTATCTGAGGTACTGCTCGCATTTCTTCCGTTGGTTGACTTCGTTTGACCACTTCTTCTAGAACTTGGTCTTGTCTCTCCTTATTCGCCATACGTTGTTGGCCTTTAACTGCCATCCATGAAATAATCATGACAATGGCTAAAATTACAAGCGTCAAACGAGCAGGAATTTTCTTTCTATTCGAGGGACGAACTCTAACTTCTCCATACAATTTAATCATTTCATCAATTTGTTCCTTGGCGTAGTGTTTTTCATCCTCAGTAGCTGTAGGGTTCATTAATAACTTCATGAATCGATCGAAACGATCGTGGTCCTTAATCCACCATCTCATCTGTTGTCTGAAAGTAATTTTTTTATATTCTGCCTTCTCATCAATTTGAGCTTGTTCCCAAGCTTTTTAAATTCATTTGGATCCATATTTTCGAAAAATTGCTTTTGGAAATTGTCTCTAATTTGTTCTCTTCTTTGTGCAAATTCTTCTGCTTCCAGCTGCTCTTCACGTTCTTCTCTCATTTTCTCGTAGGCAGCTCTTGAATTTGGTGGTGGGGGTGGAGGATTTGTAACTTGAGAGGATGCTGCTGATGTTTTGGGTGGACTGCTCAGAGAGGAAGATCTACCCAATCCACCCGAAAAGAAAGGCTTTCTATTCGAATGTTGTTGTTTTTGTTCATTGGTTGTATTATCCTTCATCATCATGGATTGATGAAAACAAGAACAAGAAGCGGCAGAAGATTTTATTCGACTTGATTGAAAATTTTGTAACCACCATACGGATCCATATGATGATGATGCGAATGATGAAACATTGCCTGCATGCAACAACGAAGGATGATGAAAAATCGTTCTTGATGATGAAATCATTTTTTTGAAAAACTAATCGGGCCGACCAATTAAAAATTCCCGAATACGTGTTTCAAAAAGTTGTTATAATTATAATCTGAATTGTTACAGAATGAATTGTTGAAAGAATTGATGATGATAACTTCCTAGTATTTATTAAACAACCATAATAGTAAAAAATTAGAGAAAGTTGCTTAATGATTAAAACCATCATCAGCAAGAACATTGAAATAATCATCATCGGTCTTTCTTCAAATTTACAGTGAGTCATTCATTCAAACCCTTAATGATGGCGACGATCATGGGCCACCTGTTGCTGAATGGCCACAATAATTCCAGCTAATGAAGCACATACAATAATCAACACATTAAATCCAAAGAGACCCCAAAAGAAGGAACGAGCCAATTCTCCAAATCTTCTCGCTTCTGGAACCACATTAGTCCTATATTTGAACACAAACAAGTACGGAATACAACTTGCAAAGGGAGTACAAAAGAAGAATAAGAACAAACTCGTAGCAAAGGCAGCAGCAAAGGCATTCCGAGCCTTATTGATTTGTTTGCTCTCATAGTAATCATCGTCTTCATAGGTTTTCGTGGTGAGCGGTGTGGAAGCACTGGAGGCTGCTCCAATATATGGAACCGTAGTGGGTTGGGCATGATAGTGATGATGCTGCCGAGGAGGAGGTTGTTGAGACAAATAGGGTTGTTGCTGAGGAGGTTGTTGAGGTGGGTTAGTGTAGTAGGTGTGAGGTGGAGGAGGTTCTTGGAAGGAAGGAGTTGGATCCATGGTGTTGAGAATGTGATGAAAAAGCAATAGATGAAGAATTGATAATATTAACAATAATATTGAGGGTTGTGTGCTCTAAAAGTGTCACAGATGTAAACCTTTTTCACAGTAAGATGAAAATCAAAAGGTGATAACTACAACAGTCAAAGGAGATTTAGCAGTGAGAGCGACAAAGAATAATTAGTGTGTTTTTTTCACTGCTTGTCGATAGTGAGTGAATGATGGATCCAACACCTCGACACGACAATTTGAGGAAAGAACTCTTATTTGGATAAATGATGAGTTTGGAAAAAAGGCACTCTAGTGCATTGGTCGTATAATGTTTCAATTAATGGATGAAATAGGTTATAATGCTTCTATCTAGACCTTACTTACATCTATTAATTAATTGAAACATTTTCCGATGATGGTCATTTGGATATCATGAATTTCACAGAACATTATCATATTTAATGCCTTTCTTCAATGTAAATACAAATAATAATTTAAATCAGACTAAGAAGAAATCAAAAGGACACACAAGTGTAAACCTCTTGCAATTATTGATATGGAGGATAGCCACCATAAGGAGGTTGTTGTGGTGGATAGCCGCCATAAGGTTGTTGAGGAGGATAACCTCCATAAGGTTGTTGAGGTGGATAGCCACCATAAGGTTGTTGCTGTGGTGGGTAGCCATATCCTTGTTGAGGTGGATATCCGTATGGTTGTTGTTGTTGCTGTTGAGGAAAACCTTGTTGTTGAGGTGGATTTTGACTATCGAGTTTGTGTTTCAAAGAAATTGAATTGTCAGAATGGATTCACTTTTGCTTTCATTGATATTCATTATCACTTACCCAAAATCTTCTGCCAATAGTTCAACAGTTAACAAACCCTTCTTGGAGTAGGTTAATTTCAAATCAACGCGTTCAGGAATTCCTCTCGTAAGTGTTCCCAATGCAATGGTTGCTTTTCCTATGATATCATTTCCTCCAAATCGATCATAATCATAAACTTCAAAAGTGATCGATTCTGTGGCAGCATTCACTGTGGGAGGAATATCAAAGAAGAGAGTTGTGTTCCAGGTTGGATTACAAGTCTTGTTGACATGATCGGTTTTGTGAGTCACTCCTGCCACGGTGGCTTTCACATAGGGATCTATGAGGATGTGAAATGTCATGATCATTCACATCAACAACGTCGGTTGAATCAAGCCAGAGTGTCACGCCAAATATGATCAGTGGGATGATCATTGTTATTTGAATTTCAAAATTATCGAATATATATAATTATTAAAACCTACCTGATGTACCTCCAACGTCCTTTCCTTCGAGATCTCTTGCTGAAATGATGGTAACTTTAAGACGGCCCATGATGATGACTGTTGTGTGATGTGGTTGGTGGTTGTGTGAAATTTCGGAAGTGATAACTTTGATTTTTTTAATGTTGTTATGACTTGCGAACAATTGTTTCACAAACCCTTTTATGTGCAGAAAAGTGGTTGTTCATGAAAAATCCAAAAGTGAACTTAAGAAAGGGTGCTCTTTGGGGGATAGTCGTATCTGCTCTTTTATGAGCCAGGAGCATTAGAACTTGGCAAGTTTCGAAACAAAGGTCGCAGTGTCATTCATTTTGTCTGTCTGCAACGGACCATTCAATATTGAATAATTTTCCTCAAATGACTCAAAAGTTTTCACAGAAAACAGTGCAATTGTAAAAATCGGAACCACCTCGAGTTCTTTTAGTATTTTCTAATTGGAAAAAATGTCTTCTCAACAAGAAGAACGACAACACTCCGAGGAAGAAATTGTGGAGTTACAAGATGAAGAGCAAGTAAAAACAACAACAAGTATTACCAACAAGGAGCAAGAGGAGCTTCATCAGAATGTATCGGAACACAAAGAAGAGCAACCACAACAGGAGGACACTATGGATGATGAAAAACCGAAAATTGTAGAAATTGATATTTCTCAACATGTACACGATTCTAGACTTTCCTTTGATCTCAGATCGGATCTTTCTACGGTTGGTCATGATCCGAGCAAGATTGAATTTAAAGCACCTTTGGCTGGAGCTATTTTGAATTTAATTTATTCGATTGTTTATTTAATATTATCATTGATGGAAATTAAGTGGAAACATGATTTTCTTGAAAAATATGATGATGATCATCATGATAAAATGGATGAAGATCAAGTGGAAGGTTTGACCTTTGTTGGATTATTTTGTTTGATCGTCGGAGCTGTGATTAGCTTGATTGGATCTATGGCTGGAGTGTTAAGTTGTTGTTTGTTGTGGAAGAAGGAACAAGTTATGAAATGGATGAACCGAACTAACAGAGCATTTGTGAATATTTCCTTGTTGATTGCAGCACTTTGGCTTGCCTCGACTATTATTTCTATAATTCCATTTGGAGCGCTCTATCTCATTATGAATTGTACAGTTTCTATTGCTGACTCTAAAACTGTAAATGTGTTGCCAATTTTGGGCATTTTGTTGGGTGGTGTGTTTGTGGTATTCTCAATTCTATTGACAAGAAGAATATGGACCAATAAGGCTCATTTTGGCGATTATGGATTTACCTTTCATTAGGGTCAATCAGAGTCGCTGTGCCAATATTCCAACCATGATTCATTCATTCATTAGCCATTGAATCCTATTCCATTCAACAAAAAATTGAATTCTCTCTAATTATTTATTATTAAATAACAATCCATAAATGTCAAATTTCGAATCAAATCTTTGACAACAACTCGGATCACCATCATTCCACTCAGAAAGGTTAAAGCTTACTCATTCTTGGTGCTGTTTGAGATGACTTTAAAATTTCCAAAGCCACTTTCTGACCAGTCTCCATTGCTCCGTGAATGGTCGCTGGTGAGTGTTGACAGTATGCCTCTCCAGCAAAATAAATTTTCGAATCAATAGGTTGACCCAATACAACACGTGGTTGTTCAATATAATGTCTCTTGGAAGCATCAGTGGTGAGAGCAAAACTATAGGCACCTGCCACATGATGAATATTTTGCCAATTTCGAATATCTCCTCCTAAATATCCGTCATTGTTGTCATTCAAGTGATACGTTTTTTGAATGAATTTTCTGAAATGTTGTTTGATTTCTTCGTCGGTCATGTGAAGAGCATTATCGGCTTTTCTGCTCATACTGAAACCAGTGATAAGATGTCCATATTTTTTGCATTGTTCCTCAGAAGTAGTTGAGAACCAATATTGTGCAATAATTGGATCCTCGTCACCAACGACCACGACATTGACATTTGGCATTTGTTCTGCCCAGAAAGGGTTCTTATATCTTAAAATAATTTTCATACCACCATGCATGTGGAATTGGTTTTGAATGAGATGTTTCTTTTGTGGTGACAAGTCTGGAGTAAATTTGATTTGTCTATTTCTTAATATGGTAAGAGGAACAGCCAAGATTACTTTTTCACATGTAATTTCACCATTATTTAGCTTAATCAAATTTCCTGAATAATCAATGCTATGAACAAAATAATTCAGTTTCACTTGTTTTTCCATATTCACCAATCGGGTCAAATAAGGAATAATTAAATCCATCGTGTTTGCTCCTTCCACATGAAAATTCAATTCACCAATGTTTGTATCTTCTCCACTCAGCTCTTCTTCTTGAGCTCCTTTTGCACTGTGGGTGTTGATACAACTCGAATTCGTTTGAGCCAATACAGAATCAATGAGAGTGTGATATTCTTGTGGAATTTTTCTCCAGTCAAGCCATTCTTTGAGAGACATGTCTTGAGATTTTTTCAATTCTTCATCGCTGACTAACTGCTCGAGAATTTTGATAGTTTTTTGAGCCACAGGATGGTCAATTTCATAAATTCTTCCATCTTTGGTAAGTGAGAATATCCATGAGAAAAATTGTAAAGTGTGAAATTATTTTCGTTTTGAATGAACAAAATGAATTGTTCATCAATAATCGCACCAATAGATGAGGTACTTACTGAGAAGAAAACCCAATCCACAATCCTTTGGATTCGTTGCAGAAAAATTAAAAACAACTTTCAATGGTATTTTCAACTTGTTCACCAACACGTCCCACAAAATACTTCCTTCTCCATGAACAAATTCGCCTATCATGTTCAAGACATGTTAGACATTTACGAGGTCATTTATAAATATTTTGAATTTTTTCACACACAAAAATTGTTGTGCAATTTCCATTTTAGTACAATTTAAAAAATTACATATTTTAACAATAATTTTTCATCACATGATAATCATCCTCTCTGCACTCAGAAAAATAATTTTACATACCTCCGAGTTCAATTCCTCGTTCTCTATTCGAGCAAACTCTTCCTCCAATTCTTTCACTTGCTTCCAAAATCATAAAATCATGTTGATCATTTTCAGCGAGTGTGTTTGCAGCCGTTAATCCAGCTGCTCCTCCTCCAATGATACAAATTTTGTAATGATGACGAGAATGTTTGTGAGAGGACAAAGTTTGTTGCTTGTTCATGAATTTTTTTCGAAAATTCAAAAAACAAATTGATTGTTGACACTCAAGTCAAGGACTCTCTCTGTCATCCATATTTGAAAGAAATTGTCTCAGTTCTCATTCAGTGCATTCAGTGTTGTTGTTGTTGTCGACCTTGAATTGTCATAATTGACAGGAGGAAAACAATGAAATTCAGAAATTACAATAAAAAAATAATGGAACAAAGGAATGCCCTTCATCATCAGAACGATTCGAACAACAACAACAACAACCATCCGAATCATGAAAGAGATTTGGAGAAGCATCATAATCGTATAGAATCAAAAAGGTAGGATTGTAGATGACAAAATCATTCCGATCAGTGGTGATGATCATCAATTCAATTTTCGGAACAATGGGACTCGGAAAATTAATAATACCTCATGAATCAATTAATTTATTAATTAATTTTTTGGATCTAATTTCAATGTTTACTTTTTTGTAAACTCCCTCAAATTTAAATTTAAACCATTCCTGTCTATAATTTTAAAAATTAGGAAACTGATAATAGTAATCCCTCTATTGATTTGGAAAGCCAGCAACATCTTACTCAACAACCATTCATCACCAATGATGATGAGCAAAGCAATTTAGACTTTTACGAAAGCTCATTCTCAATATTTACTCCATTGAAAGAGGAAGAGGCTCCCAACAGTCATTCTAACATTCATTCATCAACAAATACATATTCCTCAAAACGAACCATTCAATCTTTTATATCCTCACTTTTCAGTCATTCCATTACATGGCTTATTATTGTTTCAATTTTAACTGTTTTACTCTGGCAATTGCCTTCTGATGTTGGAAATTATATTATTTATCCATTTACAATATTTGGAACGTTTTGGCATGAATTGGGACATGCCACAACGGCCCTACTTTGTGGAAATACTCTCGAGTTTATCAAAATTGAAAGCAATGGAAGTGGATTAACAGTGTATCAAGATGTGACTCAAAACACTTTTTGCAATGCCTTAATAAGTGTGAATGGACCATTGGGACCCACGTTTTTTGGATGTCTCATTATTTGTTTGAGTGTTGCATTTGTGAAACATGAATTATTTTCGAGAGTGTTGTTGTCCACCATTGCCACCATTGTGTTGATAGTGACCGCACTGTTCATTCGAAAATCAATATTTGGAATGGTTTTTCTTCCAATAGTGTCTCTTGTGTTGTATGGAATAGCACTCAAAGCACCCAAAGTTTTGGTGACCTTCTCTTTGCAATTCATTGGTGTACAAATGGCCATTTCCATGTATGAAAATTTCATGTACTTGTTCTCCAAGATGAATGGAAAATCTGATACTGGATCTGTGGAAGTTCTCTTTCGTGGAGTGATCCCTTATTGGCTGGTAGCGATTTTAATTATTGTGATTAATGTGACATGCATGACATTGAGCTTGTGGTTTGTCATTCGACATTCTTTGAGAGTTCGTCAATCATCATCCTCTGATGAGGCAACAGTAGTGGTGAACCAACAACGGTGACACCACTCAATATCTTATTGTGCATGCTTCATCATCCACTACTACAGTGATTATATAAATGACAATATATGAAGCATGAATTGCCAATAAGTATTAAAAACGAATTGAGAAACCCATGTCGCCTACCTAATTGCATTCATACGCACTCGAAAGGACCAGGGTTCCCCACATTCTTTTGGGATGGTTATAACATTGGCTAGGTAGTGATCTTTCTATTTGTGTGTTCTGTATAAAGTAACTGTTTATTAATTAATAGGAAGCATTAAACCTACACCACAACTTGGCAGATATGCCAAAATTTCTAAACCAGGAAATTTAACAATTTAAGGCGCCCACAACAATAAACAACAACAAATATCAAGGGAAGAATCTGTGGAATAATTTCTACAGCTCCCAATGAAACACTTGTGAATCACGTGGTTGATGCATAAATCCCTGTGAATAAAATAAAGGCCAACCATCATCGTCATGACCACCATTACATTGAAATTGTGAATTATATGATATGGTTGAATATTGTTGTGAATTACTGTTGATTGTTTGTTGTTGTGAATTGTTATCAATAGTTTGTAGTTGTGAATTATGACTTGTTGGTGATTCTGAAATATTATTAGCTTGGCTTTGATGATATGTGTTGGTATGTTGTTGTAAAGAATTTCTAATTGTTGTACGTTGCTGTTGTGAATGATTTTGTTGTGTCTCAGTTGACCTCACAGTGTATGGTATGAATCGACAGGAACGAGCAAATGATGTTTCACTTAACACTCTTCCTGATGTTGTTACTCGAGCCGTTCTTGGTTGAGAAAGTATTATCAATCGATCGTCAAACATATCCATACTATGATCTTGGTGTGTACTTAAGTTGGTATGAGTGGACATGTTATCTTCCTCTGGCAATAAATTTCCTACAGCTACTCCTGCTTGGATGGATTGAAGACGAATATGTTGCTGAGACGTTGGGGCAAATTCTGTGAAATTTGAAAGTACTTGTTGCTCTACAAATAATCCAATCGCTTGCCTTACTTTTGGGTTAGTGAACACATAGATGACACCAGCTAAGCCTGGGCTATTGGGTGCTATATCATTATATTCTAAATAATTCTTTGAGACGAGAAATTCCAAAATATTTTGCAAATTTTGAGTGGTCAACCAACGGTTGGAACTTGTACCAATGTTGACCGTTTCAAATGCATCACCGATATGGAGTGCATTGTACGCTCTAAATAAATAGAGAATGGCATTGATGCATTCTTCATTGTCAAATCTTCGTTCATCTTGCTGTCTTCTTTTAATTTCTGATCTAATATTCGTCAATGCTTGGGCGTAAGTTGCAACCTTTGGCCGGGAAGTACGATCTTCTGTATTAATGTCTTTCACTGTATCCTTGTAAATGGAAAAATATCTGGAATTGTTGTTGTTAAGTTCATGATACCACAAATCAATGTCATTCAATATAATTTTCAAATAAGCTTCTCGATCCTTTCGATTGGCAATGGTATCCAAGTTGAAGTATGAAAATCCACTTTCAACCTTTTCATTGTCCAATTCAATTGAACCAAAATTTTCAACCCATCGTTTCAGTGCATCTGGTGAGTCGATCAGGGTATGTGTTCCATTTTGTATCGATGTTAATAATCGATCTGAAAATCCCCACTTACTTCTCTCATCTTGGCTAAATTCGAATAATTTTCTGGCAGCCATCCTACTTAATTGTGGATGCAATAAAGCGCTAGCATAGGTAAAGGAATAATCTTCATAATCACCCATAATCTTTTCCAATTCTTTCACACCCTCCCCTCGAGCTCTATTGAATAGAGTATGGTCGACGTTGTCTGGTGCTTGTAATTGTTCAAGACGTATTTTCCAAGAGTTGATATATTCCAATAAAAACTCCATAGTATTATTAGTTCTCAATTCTTTAAAAGGTGGCTCTAAAAATTGTTCATAAAATATTTTGTTGACTAGTAGGTCTTCTAAAAAATCCTCATTCTCAAGTATATCCAACATATCGGACCAAGTTGCTTGAATGTTCTCATCTCGTTTGTCAATACCCCATTCAATCGCTGCTCTATAAATTGGTTCTAAATGATCTAAAATAAATACAGCAGCACGTGACACGCTTTGCCATCGAGTGGACACTGGTAAGGGAGGCTTCATTACATCATTAAAATTATTAAGGTCATCATCAATAATAATAGTACCATCTTGTGAATTAAAATAATTTTCAACAAATTGAAAATCGAATTTCAAAATAGTCACCAACCAGCGTAACGATTTCCAATCCGATCGTAGCTTTCGAATCACCCTTCCAACATGTCTTTCAAAGTCCTTATAGCATGTAATAAAGTGTTTGTATACCAAATTCAAATTATGGCCACAACAAGTAATCAGTGTTACGTTGAGCATGGTTGGCTTGGCAACTGCAATCACATTCGCCCCATTATCGGACATCATAAAGTCAACACGACGGCCATTCCATCCACTCTCAGCTTGTTTCACAGTTTCAAATAAGGTCTGTGCTGTTTGATTTAACATGGGTTGAATTTTTGAGCAAATGGTTGTCCTTTTGTACTTGAGTTTCAATTGACGCTCAAGTTGATACATTTTACGAGTGTCTTCTTGACAATGTAGCTGTTTTCTGAGCAACATGGTGTATTGTTCTGAAATTATTTCCAATTCCTCTTCATTCAAATGTTCAATCATGTTATAAAATATAGACACAAAACCATCACTTTCATCAATCATACGAGTAATTTTCCCTGGAGCATGTCGTAATTTATCATTAATAATTTCATCTATGGCTCGGGAAATGGCTTTCATGTGTCTTGAAAGACAGCTATCCGATGGCACATCTAATATCTTTTTTCCAAAGAATACGTGTTGGAAAGCATTATTACAAATTTCGAGTTTTCGGATTGGTATGTGAGTTTCCTTGAGTGCTCGAAATAAATTCAAAATGTAGTGGTATTCGGTGCGATTATTTTTTTGCGAAGTGTAGCTGCAACCACATTTATGCCTTGGATGTCCATTCGTCGAGATTGCTCTTCGATTGGTAATAACACATCTTGAGTAGAAACTGTCCTTGAATTAATTTCTCGAGAGGAGTGTTGAAGAAGGTTATGACGGACCCATTTAGAATTCTTGTTTTGGTTAACTCACTCATGTGTGAGATAAGATGAGTCACAATACGATCCCTGCGATCTGACTTGTATCCACATAAACAAGTCAAAGAAAGATCTGTGCGAGCTTTAAGTGCGTTTACGAGTGATCGATTTCTCAAATTTCCTACATACTGCGCAGATGGCATAATAGTGTTCAATATTTTTGTTTGCTAAAGCAACAACATTTAACGTACTTCATTCGATACCAACCTCACTCTGGATATAGTAGTCTTCTATTCCTGACGTCAACACTGTTGTTCCTTTCAGAGTTTTGGACTTAAACATCGTATTTGGTTGTCAGATCTGCCAGTTTGTGGGGTACCTTGGAAAGGACGCACTTGTGAATACCACAAGAATGTATACACCACACCAGAAATCCAAATATGGGTGATTGACACAACCATTAATGAGCACAGTATCGGAGAAACCATTCTTCCATTTGTGTTCTTCGACGACAGAATGTGTGCTGCATTATGATCAAACACCACAAGATATATACCTCTCTCGAGCATACTCATTGGCCGGTGATGTGTTGTTGTCTTTACGACACGATCAGACAAACCTCATCTACGATTCGATTCGTCAACATTGATCGATCGATTGCATTCGAAGAAATTGAATTCAAATGGATCATGCAAACAAGAACTCTTCAATGTTCGGTCATTCCAAACAGAGTGGTGTTATCTCTGTCATAATTCGTTTAATCCAATCACGGGCAAACCTAAAAAGCCGAACAGAAAAAAGAGACACTTACACACTGTTTGCAAAAAGAGAAGCTTGGTTTCGGCCCTGAACTTGTCGATTGATCGCTTATTGACAGTTGGCTTTTCATGAAAGAGAAGTATCTTACAATACCGAAACCTATATTAAAACAAGCAAAGACTGACTGTTGTAGTAGCGGTATTCACTTGGGTTGTTTCAACTGCCAAACGTTACTCCTCTTTGTTGTTTTGAAATTCTAATTTTCAATTCGCCAAAACAGACAAAAAACAACAAAAAGAAGAAGAAAATATCAAATCTCTCAATTGATTGGTGATCATCAACAACAACAACAGTTCTTGTGCCATGGTGTTGATTACGTCTTGTGCTTGCAACACTGCTGAATGTCGGAATCAGCAAAATCAAAGCCTTCCTTCCAACAACAACAACAACCATCCACAACAACAATCCCAACAACAACACCAGATAGGCTCTTCTTCGACTTGCTCTTCATTCACAACGGTACAGAAACAGCAACAAGAAAGGTCGCGACCCACAGAAGAGAAAGAATTTGAAGGAGCAGACTCTTCGTCATCATTAAATCCAATCCTTCCGCCATCATCTTCTTTGCCATCATCAACATCACAATGCCTCAACCATCCTCAAACTGAAACGATTTATTCATCATCATCATCGCCTCCATCCACTTCATCTTCTCCTTCAAACAGTCCACCTTCCATGAAAACCACCATCGGAACCACCAACAATACCAATACCACCCCCTCTGATGTTCTTTTAAAACAACTGCTACATAATCAAAAGATGCAGGCTCAAATAGGCTCTAAATTATCATTCCTTCCGCTTCTCTTTGGTTTGACCTTTTGTTGGGAGAGAGGTCCTCTTTTGTTTTTTATGTGCACTGTGGGAGAGTTGACGTTTCATTTCGCCTTGAATTCTCGCATGCGAAAACATGTCAAGTCTATCAAAAGTTTTGTACAATATAATTCTTTAAGATTAGTGGTGGTTGTTATATTGCAGTGGATATTGCAACTTTATTACGGTCATTCTGTTCCACTGCATGTTTTTCATACTTACAAGATTTTAATATCTGCGAATGTGTTTTACAATAATTTAAGGTGGTTTTATGTTAATACGATTTTACTTTTGGGTTCTAACTTGATTGGAATGTACGTGGCCTTCCTAACAGAACGTGACAAGATGACAGAAGAGCAAACGCATGCCTTTTACCAGAGACTTGTCGAAGTATTTATTTTACAATACTCGGTGGTCGTTGGGTCCTATCTATTTTCTAGTGTCATGTCAAGTAAGACCGACGAAAGTACTCAACACCTAGTTGAGGTGGAGCGAGAACGTGTGAAAAACAGTGAGAAAACGAAATTCATTGCCAATTTGAGTCATGAAGCGAGAAATCCATTGCATTGCATTATGGGAAGTTTACAAGTGTTGAATCATCATTTTGAGGGAGAGAAGTGTTTGAATGGATGTAAACATTGTTTTTTGAATAATAGTGCCATCAATGAAATCATTGAAGATATTAAGGAAAATGCAACATTATTACTGCACATTTTATCATCCTCATTGCAAATGACCTCACTTGAGATGGGAAAGATCAAATTGAAACATGAACCATTCAATTTGAAATTCTTGTTAGATTCATTGATTGGTGTTTTTTCACAATTGGCTCATGAAAAACAAATTTCATTGCATTGTTTTTTCAATGTCTCAAAAGTTCCACAACTGTTGAAAGGTGATTCTGTTCGATTGAGTCAAATCATTATGAACATCATCTCGAATGCCATCAAATACACCAAGAAGGGTTACGTCAGAGTTAACTGTGATTTGGCAAATGACGAAGACTTGAAAAGTTTTGACAACCATGAAATAATGATTGACGAGCATAATGAAAACATGATACCTCAGGATCAAAAGATCTTTGTGAAACTTGAATTTATTGACACTGGTTGTGGTATTTCTCAAGAACAAATTCAGAAAATTTTTCAACCTTATCATATCATTGATGAACATCAACAAAATGAAGATTTCTCCCTGGGATTTGAGCAATACTTTAACCATTCAGAGAATATGAACAAGTTAAGCGATGGTGGAAGCAGCTTGATTAACACCAATAGAAATGGGCTTGGATTGAGTATTACAAAATTACTGATCAACAAAATGAATGGTCACATCAAGGTGAGCAGTACACTTAACGTTGGAACCAACGTTACAATTCTTCTGCCTCTCGAAAACACTCTCAATGACAGCTCAGAAGTCATTTCTGAAATATTACGAGGAGATGATGTAAAAGATATTCACGTGTTGGTGGTGGACCAAGACGAATGTTTCCAAACTGTTTTACAAAGTTATTTGAAACTTTTCACAAAGGTTCGAAAAATTGAATGCCGAACCTCGGTGGAATCTCTTGAAACTCAGCCATTGCCAGGTGGTAACATGGTGAAGGTTATTTTTGTTCCTGAGGGTGACTATTCTCGAGTGACACAATTATTTTCGAACGGAACCAAGGAGAATGATTCTGTCATCATTACCCCAACGATTTTCAAGGGGTCTCAAAGATCCTATCCCCATCTGAAATATCTCTCCAAGCCTGTGAAATTTTCTGAGATTGTAGATGTGTTGTCGAATGACAAGATGTTCTTGAAGGAGAACAATGTCACAAAGCAACCTCTAAAGGACAATCATGTGTTGGCTCCATCAAACACGAGCTTTATGTTACCAACCAAAGACATTACGACTACATCTCCTCTTTCTTTTCAAATCTCACCAAGATTACACGACCAAGCCGCTCAACACGACACCGCTACTACTTGTGTGCGGACATTTGATTTCGCGTCGATTTCTGTGCTTATTGCAGATGATAATGCAGTGAATCGAAAAGTATTGATGAAAATGTTGCAAATCATTGGATTCAAAGATATTGACACTTCCAATGATGGAATGGAATGTTTTGAAAAGTTCAAACAAAAAGCATATCAACTCGTCTTGTTGGATTGTTACATGCCCATTCTGAGTGGACGAGAAGCGTGTGAAATGATTCGAAATTTAGAGAAACAAGGCAATTCTATCGATAAGGAATACCATCACAAGCGAGTGCCCATTATTGCCATCACAGCAAATACATGGGAACCAAGAGACACCTTGCTCTCACAAGGTTTTGATGATGTTGTTTACAAACCAGTGATTTTGGAACAATTTCGACAACTCTTACTGAAATATCTGGACCGTCAAGAATTCACAACAGCCAGCACTAAAACCAATGGCAACGACATATCCACACAGGAGAAATAAACCTTCACTGGTATACACAAACCTCTCATTGAGTCTCGTTCTTTATTTCACTAGTTAAATACCTGAATTTACTTCATCAAGACATCTTTTCTCAAACTTGACAAATATCTCAATTTACCTGAATTTACTTCATCAAGACTTGTCTGGCCTTATTTTGATCATTCGAGAAACCAAATTTGCTCACCACAGTCTCAGCGTTTTGCATACGATCATAGATTTGACCAGCAATCAATTCCAAAGCCTTCATCTTATCATTATCAAATCCAAAGCAAGAGAGAATATTGGCAGCATCGGAGCAAGACATGCTAGCCACATTATTGGTCGATTTCAGTTGAGTCAAAGCCTTAATCTTATCATTATCAAAACCAAAGGCATTCAAGATGGAAACAATCTCTTGAGCATAGACTGGTCCGTGTTGAGAGGAAGAATAAGTCTGAACAGCCTTCACCTTATCACTATCAAAGGAAGCTCCTTGGACTGCTGCAAGAATTTGCTTTCCCAAATTGGAGGAACCTCCCATCATGGTACTGGTGGTAGTGGTCATAGTGGTCATATGGACCTGAGGTTGTGGTTGGTATTGTGGTTGTTGAGGAGGCATGTAGGTGTTGTTGTTGTACATCATGGTGGATGGTTGCGAAGGTGGTGGAACAGTCATTCCCACATTCATTCCCATCATGGGCATTCCCATATTCATATTCACTCCCATTCCGCCATAAGTGGTATCAAAACCAACACTCATGCCAATTCCTGGTTGTTGTTGTGGTGGTTGCATGCTAAATCCCATATTCATTTGTGGAGGTTGATTGGGTTGTTGTTGTTGTCCATTAAAGCCAAAACCGAAATTCATTTTCTCAAGAATTTTCTTGGGTGGTAATGATGATGATCCAGATAACAGCAGAAGGAAACGATCCAAAGCGATCTTTAATTGTTTTTTTGTTTGCAGTAATATTCGAAACTCACAACAACCCAATCAAACGGAGAATGTCCTCTTTTGAATTGGCGTTCAAAGATTGTAACATGCAGTAAAAGAGATTTTCATTGGTTGCGGAGGTTGCACAAGGAAGAGCCAAAGTCGCGTGTAACAGGCCAAAAACTTGTCTGAACTTTTTTCCAATCGTATGACAACCAAATGCCATAATGGATGGTAAAATTTCAACCAATCTACATTGATGACGAGGTGGTGTTAACATGTCCAATGGGAGTCCACTCACTCGAAAGAATCTTCTTCCAGATTCATTCGAATTTGATAATTTTCGCAATCTTCTTCTTGTTGGCCTTACTACTAGATCATTAAGGTATCAAAAAAAAGAGATGAAATCGCAAACAGAACAGAGAGATGACCTCTGTCCATCCAGGAACACCCATCATCCTTTTTTAGAAGAATTTCGCTCCTACATGTCTTTTAAAAGCAAGCGCCAAAAAAAAATGGGAAATCAACTGGCTCATCGTTTCTCCTCATCTCGGAATGAGAGTGGTGCCGTTGATGGCAACACTACTACCACTGGTTCTCATCAGCAGCAGCAGCAGCAGCGTGTGGATGCGGCCATATATAGTTCTTCTTCCTCCTCTCCTTCTTCTCATCATCTCTTTGGAATGAGGATCATTTCGGAATCCAACCACACTCAGGAGAATGCAGCAGACTTTCTCAAGTTACGGAAACGGAGTAACAGTACAAATTCAAATTCATACCGAAAGAATACGAGTAACAACAAACCATCAACAACGACAACACCATCGACGCCATCCTCTCGGAATAATGCTGGAAACCAGGAGAATGGATTGTTGTTGAATAATAATAACCCGAAAGTCATTGTGGAAGAGCCGAGCGGAAATACCCAATCATCAACTAGTGTTGCATCGAGTCAATCAGTGGGCATATTACCTCCTTACCGTGGTCATCACCGAAAGACTACTAGCCAACCACCACCTTTATCACTACTTTTGAGTACGACGAATACTTCCTCTCCACAAAACCATAATTATTTATTGTACAATTATACGCTGGCTTCATCGGCTCCTGCTAGTCCGATACTGAATAATTATTCCCTGTCACCAATTAGTAATAATGGAGGAGCCATGTCGACAACATCGTCACCTTCGAGTAGAGATTCAAATTTCGTTTCTTCAAGTGCATTTAGTAATGCAGGATATGATTCACACAGTGCTGGTGACAATAATGGACATTCATTCTCAACTATATTCACACCACAACAACGAGTGGTCCATGAGAAACTAAGACAAATTTTTCCTTCCATGAAAAACGTTCCCGATTATTTTCTTTCATACTTTTCGATTGTTCTTTCAGATGAAGTAGCATTGCGAGACACGATTTTTTCAAGTGGAAATGATATTTCATTCTATTTAGAGATGCAATCAAAAATTGAGGACTTGTTTTTGAACGAAGAAGAAGAAAAAAACTATGGCAAGTCACCAGTTGGAGCTCAAAATTTGGTTTCCACACCTTCCTCTTCCTACACAAAATCGCCAATCATGCACAATTCTCATCATCAACAAAGCAGTATGGACAGTAATAGTTGGGGAATGCAAACGACTGAAGATGGTGATGTGAGCTATTCCAATAATTATTCAATGGGCTATCTTACCAATTCTGAGGACTTTAATGAAAATATTACAGCAGTTGGAGATATTGCCCATTTAGGAAATAGTGAAGTTTCATCCTCAATTATTAATTATCAGAGAGATTTTTTAAATCCTTTTCACATTATGGATCGAACGGAATTACCAATTCGATTTCTCATTTTACCTCGAATTTTAAAGAATGCCTTTTATGCAAAGCACGAAGTTGCGCAAATGGTATCACCAATATTTTCTAACAGAAATAGTTTGCATTTTAGAGATGCATTTATACAATCGAACGAGTTTGTGATATTTGCTGTGGTTGGATTTTGGGTCCTAGAATTTTTACCTTCCTCTAGCATTATCGTTCCAAAATTAATTTATGCTTCCTCCGAGCTCTTTTCAAATATTCAAAGCATTCCTGTGGTTGCAACCATCAATAATTCTGATGGTTCGGCCATGAATGTTGTTGCAAATACCATCATTCGATGGAATACTGGAAAGAAAAAATCCAGATCTAAGTTATATGAATTTTGTTGACGATTTGTTGGAATCTCTTTCTGTAAATTTCAAGTGGAAAAACAATCCTACACTGATGAATTTTAGAAATCAAATCTACAACCTAGAATGGCAGATTCCTAGCCACTATAATTTATTGAAAATTCCTACGTTTACCAACTCGTCTGTCGTTAGAATGAAAAATTTGGAAGATTTTGAAATGGTCATTCCAAAACTAATGCTCACAATGAGCAATGAGATGATTATTTCAAAAGGAACTTGTGATTATTTGTCATGTATTCAAAAATCATTTAGCGAAGATTATTTCATTCTGAGTACAATTAGGTCTGCATTAGTCTTGAAGGAGTTTGTAATTCAGTAATTCTGAATCCTTGCTGGTCGATAAAAATGTAAACTATTAAGCTCAGCCGAAAAATCGAGATGTGAAATGTGTCTAGCTGAATTCGCGAGTTTGTTGTCTTTTCCATGAATAGGATACATCAATCATTTTTTGTCTTTTTCCTCACGATTACTGCTCGTGTTTGTGTGTGACTGTTTCCTGTTTTTAGAGTTTTGAATGTTTGAAGCATCTGATTTGGGGTGATTTTTTCGTTTTTGACCCTTTTTTCTCTTTTGGAGCTCGTTATTTGATCTGTTCGTTTGTTCTGAAGGGGTAGAGGATGTATTCGGTGATTTCTGTGTTTGTCTGAAATTCAATTTCTTTTTTTGCTGATTAGTTGACCAAGAGTATTCGCTATTGTCTTGCGTGAATTTCTTTTGAAATGTAGATCGAGACTTGTTGTTGTGATGAAATTTGTTCTGCATGAAATTACGTTTTTGTGGTTTCAAGTCCTTTCTAGATTCAGGCATTTCAAAAAGCATACTTGCCAGAGTGCTGTATTTCCACTCTCCTAGAGTTGTTTTGCGAAATGTTTTCTCATCTTCTTGGTCAGAAATGACTATATTATTCGAATTAACATATTTGCTTTCATCATGTTCATGTGGTTGACAATGACACTTCTCAATGATCGAGCAATCTTGTTGATCCATAAATGTGTTAAATGGAAGAGATAAATTTGGAGCTACTTGAATATTGAGGGGATTTTTGAGAATGGATCCTACTTTGGTATTGCAATTTTTACAATATAATCTTAATAATTTTCCCGCATCTCGTTCTCGTTTGGTGGGATCTTTCATTTGAGATAGTTCAGCTTCTTCAATCTTTTTACAAATAAATTCTTGTTCTAGTGGTGACGTATCAATGGAACATAATGTTGGAATGATGGCATTTTCTTCCTCTTGTTGTTCATTGCCGTCTTCATCCTCTTGTTCGTCTTTCATTTGCGAATCGTTTCTAGTATTCACATGAAATCGTGGCATGAAAGCAACATTTCTTCTCCTATTGTCATTATCTAATTTCAATACTCCAAAAGTAAATGGATGTTTTACAAATCGTTCAGGAAATTCCTCGCATTCTTGTTCGGGAATTCTCGACGAAGGTAAAAATGTTGCAAATAAATAATTACATTTCGAGCATACCATCAAGAATGAATGTTTCGAGAGTAAATGGTCGTGGACTCTTGATCCGCTGAGTGTTGTCTGTGATCCTTCTTGTGGCAGTTGTTCCGTTTTCAGAGGATGAGAATCGACAGAAGAAATGGCGAATGGTTGATTGGATGGAATGAATGTTTCATAAGAATTTAGATGAGAATCTTCAACAATTTCATTTTCAGTGATTACACGATGAGTAATTACGATTTTTCCATCATCATCTTTGTTTAATTTTGTTTCATCATTCAATGATGATAGGTTCGGAACAATGGATGAGGTATCATGATCCTCTTGCAAATCCAATGGCAAAGATAATGTAGATAAATTCGTACGTAATTGATGTTCATTGGTGGGTATTGTTGTTGTTGTTGTTGTTTGAATCCAACCATGTTCATAGGAAGCTTCCTCTTCATGAATTTTCTGCTCCAAGTGTTGGTGTTGGTGGTAACGATGAGGATGAGAATGTATTGGCCAATCATGAGAAGTGAATGTATTCGACAAGTAGGAGAAATATAAATACACTCCACTCATTCCGAGAATGATGATGATTGAAAATATTCCCACCCACAACGTGTGTGTGGATGAAGAAGATTCAAAAAGGCTTTGCATCATCTCCTTAAAATAGAAATGCATTTTTTTTCTTGAACCTTTTTGTGATATTGAGACAATAAATTAATCACTTTAATGGACATATCATTGTTGAACACAATGAAATTATCGGATTTGCTTATGGACACGATGAAATTATAGGATTTGATAAATGAATCTTATTGATAAATAATGATGGCAGATTGAGCGGCATATTGCAACAGATCGTGTTCAGCTTGACCGAGTCCAAAAGATGTCTCCAAGCTTGCACACAACATCACATTGAGGCCTTTTGGTTTGAAAATGTATAACACATGATCCACTTGAGCAAATCCAATCCTTTTCAGGAAGGAATAATGATAACGGGAAACAGAATCAAATGCAATTCCAAAATTTGATGTCACATCCTGGTTTTTTTCCAAGGTCGTCACACCATTCATTGCTTCTGCCGATAATTTATGAAGAACCATAGTTTCATAAAGACTCTTCGTTAAATTAAAATCTTCATCTGTTTTTGAACAGACTTTTTGGTAAACTATTGATAAAATTTCAACATGTTCTGTATCGGATCCTAAACATCGATCCGACCAAAAATCAGCTTCGTAGTGTGTATGAGAGCTCTTATTTACAGTTTGAATTTTCTGAATGTGTGACCATACAATTGATTTAAAACATTTGTTAATGCAACAAGTAGACACACAAATACTTACCTTTGGCTTCCAGTGTGGAGGGAGGAAAATCGTAAAGTTTTTGCTTACAGAATGTTTGACCCAATCCTTGATATGTTCATGAATGTCTAATGATGGAGTCTGATTGACGTCACTGAGCGAACCTGTAGAAACAGTCTGGCTGTTAATCTTACTTGTGGCATTCCACTGAGAAAGTTCAATCCGTTCAGGGCAATTAGAATCCTCCAGAAAATGTGCAACAGCAAAATGCTCATCTCTCTCGATTCGAATAATGACTTCCAAATATCCCACAATTTTTTCTTCCTCTTGTGACGGGAAATTTGGAGTGTTATTTGTTGAGCTATGATTGCTATTTGGAGAGCCAGCGGATTGATGATCAGCATCATCAGAATCGTCATGAGAATCTAAATCAGATTGGCTCGAGGAAACAGACGTCATTCCATTCTTACCCTTCTTGGAAGAAGAAACAGTTCTCATATTCACTTTCACTGTTTTGTCGTTATTGATAGCTAGCAAGTCGTCACCATCAATTAAGAGAGATCCTTCTGCAAGCTTTTTCTGTTTCGATAAAATCAGAATAATAACATAAAAACGTCGTCACAAGTATGTTTCCCGCAAATTTCATGCAATACTTACATCCTTTCTGAAAGATCTTGCCTCCATGAGAGTAAACCAAAATTTGAGTTGATGCAATGTCAATTCGATTTCTGGAAACACAAAATCTTGATTCCATTGATAAAGAAATTCTGTAAAATCATCACCTTGTTGCTCGTCTATAATTTGAGATTGAGAGACGGTACGTGTCATTTCCATGTCATATAAATTTTCTGTACTGTTTGGATTAGATAAAGAATAAAATTTTGTATCATCGGCCGAACTGGAGTCCTCTTCGCTATGATTCGAAGAGGTCACCACAGAGGAAACATTCTCATTCCCCAAGTCCTCACAGAAATTTTTCATTAAAAACGTTCCCCTACTTTTCACTCGTTTCATTGTATGCTTTTTGGTACATTCTCCTTTTTGAGAGCTACTTCCAGCTTGTTGTATCATGACATAGGTTTTTCGATGATCCAATCGTTCCAAACATCCGAGAGAGGGAGATGGATGAATCTGTGATTGAGAAGAAACATGAGGTAATTCCGATGATAAATGATCCAACATTGCTGTTGTTGATAAATGATGGAAATTATGGTTGGAATTATTGGTACGAGGTGAGGCTGGTGTGTTCAGAGTGGCACTCGTTGAAGCATCAGCAACTGTTGTCATGATCAACTCATCAAGCTTGGCAATGAAGTGTCCACTCAATACTCGTATTTTGATACGATCTCCTTTCGTGAAAACCATCGTGATGAATGTTGTTGTTCTTGTTGTTTCCAAGAGATGTTGAAAGTTGATGAAGAGTGTTCGGGTTGATGATGAAACGTCGTCGTCGTCGTTGTATCCAACAACCGTTCTCAGCGAGTGAGGTGATGGTGCAGAAAAGTAGCACTTCTTTTTTTTCTTTTGAATCAGACGAATTGGTTTATGAGCGCATGAATGGAGGTTTTAAGTCGGTGAAATGGACCGTCAAAATATTCGCAGCGAAAAATTAACCTTAAATACCCGTGAAAAGCGTGAGCGTGAAAAAGTGGGCACCACTGTCGGACCTGAGGTTTACAACAATTGAATTGCAGGCTTCTCATCAATAAAGAGCGAGTAATTTACATAATTTTGGAATCTTTATTCGTTTCAAGAAACAACAATGATCCACTATGAATGTTCACTTTAAAAGAAAAAAAATGAATTCTCATAATATTCGAGTCTTTCAATCGCAAGATATTTTGTGTCCAAGTGAGTTGGGTCAACCTCTTTGCAGTGCTGCTAGTGAAGGCTTATTTTGGGTGGCTTTTAGTGGAATTATCAAAGGATATGCTACTCAGACCACTCAAAAGGAATTTCAGTGCATGTATGAATTTCAGCCTTTGTGGTCCGAAGTGGATGCGATTCATTACTTGCCAGATATTCGGAGAGTCATCACAGTCGAACGAAGACTGACCACTGTTATGATGGGGAGTGGTGCTGGTGGACAACAACAACAGCAAGCAACAACACCCACCACACCATCCACTCATCATCAACGAGGAGGAAGTGGGATCAACAACCAAAATATTTCAAACACACCAAGATCACCAGCATTATCAAATGATTTTTCCAATGCTTTAAAATCTTTTTCATCAACGTCTGTTGCAACATCCAGTAATTATAATCAAAACACACAAACAATTGTCGAACAATGTTGTAGAATTTATCGATTTGAATACGATAAAAAGGAGCGAAAGACCATCATTTATCCATTTTCACTTCCGATTCAAAATTTTGTCTCTACCAATAGCACAACCACGACCACAACATTAACTCAAGCAGCGACTTCAGGTACTGCTTCAAATAGCGAGTTATTAATTTCTGTTTGCACCTATAGTAATCAATTGTTGACATGTGCAAAAGATGTTATTTCACTGTGGAAATTTACCAATAACAATGATACCCCAATTTGCATCTTAAAAGTACACACGTCATGGAATGTGAAATGTATTTCTGTATTTAACCAGTTTATTGGATATGGTACAGACAGAGATGTGAGAGTCATTGAACTCAAGCAAAAAGAACTGGAGCAAGAAAAAACACTGTTGGAAAACTCTCAAGATGATGATATCAATGTAAATAATGGAGGAAGTACTAACGGAGAAGAGACAGATGCAGCACAACCTAATTCTGTAAATATAGGAGGTAGTGTCTCTCCCAACACCTCAGATCATAGCGAGACTCAGAAAAAGAAAACCTCACGCTTTAAGGAAATTCAAAAGAGAATTCAAGCTCATGTCCAAGAACAAATTGTTGGGACAAATGCTGAGAGCCCACAATCACAAATATCACAAGGAGGAATTATTACACGTCACCAATCATTAAATCCTCTCAACAAAGGAATGGCCATGTACTGGGGCGTAAGTCAGCTTCATGAATCTATTGATGAAATTCAAATACGATTCGATATGGGAACCAAAGATTTATTACCTTCTCCTGCCACTCAGAGCTATAGTGAGTCTGTTCGTGTGAGTGACAAGACCAGTACGAAGAAGGGTACTCAACAATCTGCAACCAACATTGCTTATGATATATTTGGGCAAACTCCAACAGTGGATCATCCTGCATTTGCGAATCATAATTATATGTAAGTACAAGAAATATTATTAACATTTATTGAAACTATATTTAAACAACTACATCTCCTACCAAACATGCATTTCATTCAATCACAGTGATATTTGTGTAAATCTGCTTCACAAACATTTTACATCTGATGAAAGTCCTCGTTCCATTCATTTTCTTCAAAACATTTCACAAAAGAAAGATTTCAACCAAAACACAGGAATGAAGTGCATATTAAGCACATCAACATGTGGATACGTTTACAGTTTGTCAAGTCCTCAATCACTGCTTTGCGAATTCGAATATACCGGAGAATGTCTAATGAGTGCTGTAAATTCTCTATTTCTCTATGCCATTACTCCAGTAGGTTTGGAGGTGTGGAGTGTCTTGGGAGGTAGTAATGGGTGCTTGCTTCGTTTTCATCCGTTTATTGGATTGAAGAGCGTTTCAGCAACTAATAACCATGTCGTTCTCATCTCCAAGATAAGTAGCAACGAGAATGTTTCCATTGCAGCCTACTACAACCAACAAACAGATAAGACTGTGCTCATATCAGATATGAGAAGCGTTGAGAAGGTGAATCGAAATGCTTCGCCCTCCAAAGATTCCTCAAGAAGTGGAAGACTGTTTCCAATTTTCAATGCAAGGAAAAAAAAGAGAAGATAGTTCCTCTTCATTGCCTCCAGTCGAGGATTTTTCATATAATATTTACATGCTTAATGCAGTGGAGTTGAGTGACATTTATGAAGATATGCTTGAGCATGCAATGATGTTTCAAAAAGTGACAAATCAACCTACATGAAACTGCTAAAAGAATCGCACAGTCTTTTACAATCCAAATATTTTGAATTATTATCCAAGGAAAAGAAATTAGAAAGGTCTATCGATGTTGATACTATCACCTTGTTAAAGACAAAAATTGAGCTTCAAAATTATACGACGCTTTTGAAAAGATCCTTTGGCCTTCAAGGGGATGCTTACGTGGCCATGGAAAATACTGATTTGGCTGCTTATGCATATGCAAATAGTGACAAACCTATGGCAGATATTTTCAACAAACTTTCTGTGAGAGAAGAATCATTGCTGTTATTTTTAGAGCATATTTTGTTTGATAAGGAGAATCACTGGTCATTAGACAACCTTTCAGAAGATTTAGGAAATCAAATTCTTACTATTTACAAACAACGAATTCCTCACACGTTATCTACTGTGATATTGGCTAACAGTTTCCCTTACTCAAAGAATCATGCTCTAGCTCTATTGGAAGAAATTAATTTAGAATATGTGAAAGCTCAACAATTAACATTGTCACGATTTGAAGAACACTCGATTGAAAAGAATGATATATATCCACAACAAAATGAACAAGTCCTGTCCTGGTTTGAAATTATGCCTAAGGACGCCATGGTACTCGCATTACTTCATCTGCAAACTGGTAACGAGGAAAAAGCTGTTGCAATTTTCAAGTCCGTGGAAAGCCATATTCTTGTAGAATTTATAGTTTTAAATCCATCATTGCTGTTACCAAATGCCACCGTTGAAAAATATTCCAAGTTGGCCATTGTGTTCAGAAAGTATTTCCCTTGGTGTCTTGTTGAATCCATAAATCGACTAACAGCAAGCAATTCGTGCCCTTTAAGCAATAACCAAGTATTGGACTTACTGAAAGAAGATAATTCGCAAATTTTTGACCATGTAGAGACGCCCTTAACTTCTCTTCTTATGCAACAAACGTATCTTTCCACATGTTTAATTTCCAGTGACCTATCCAATGAATCCATGCTTAAAGAGATTGGAATCAAACTCATGCAAGTTTTTGTAGAAGAGCTCGTACATATTACCTCTCTTCTGAAAGAAACAAATATCAACGGTTTGGTCAATGAAACCAAGAAGAAAGTGTTGGAGTTGCACTCGCCAACCATGACCTCTTCCACTCAGTCCCCAATAGTCATTAGTGATTCGGGTGAAAGGTTGCAACCTCAAACCCAAAATTTATTCTCTTACATGGAGAATCTGAATGAATTGAGACAATATTGCTCATTCCTTCATTACTCGTTAATACCGTTTAGAGAAAATCTAGATTGGCTTCGAAAATTTGTGAATTACGAATTTAACAGAAATCAAACAGAGTTGAGTATTCTCTCCGAGTCGAAAGACATCTTATCAGAGAAGTATAGTGAAATTCTGAATTTTTTGGACGAACTTTCCATTTATGAAAGCACTTTACTTTCCATCACTGAAAATGATCCCTTATTCCTATTAGTTCACATCTTGCAAAATGCACAAGGATTAATCTGCTATTTTTCTCAATTCCTGTCGACCAATAGAACTGAAATATTTTCTCAATTTGTTGAAGTCATTCAGATCCATGAAGGGAAATTTATTGGCTTCGATAATTTAAAATTACTTTGCATGATGGTCTCCAAGCAATTTAAACAAGCCATTGAACGGTTATTGATCCTATTGGGTCACGGAAAACAAGAAGATGATGCTCTTGATGTATTATTTGGATTCATTGAAAGTCGCTGTAGCACTCTCAATGATTGGAAAGATGTTTTGGATTTGATCTTTTCACATTTGAGAGGGCATGAACAAGCCAATCATGATGCTTCTCATTCTGTGTCACCTATGTTTTTGTATTCACTTCTCGATAGAATTTTGAAACTTTTAGCTCATTCATGCACGCCAGATGATTTCCTTCCTCTCATTCCACGGAACGGAAGCATGAACTTTTTCTATCGCTATATTCAAATGTGCTTTTCTCACTTTTCCTTATTGACATCTCCATTCAACCACAACACCACCTACTTGACATCTTCTACCAATTCTCCGTTTGAAATTTTGTGAATGAACTCTATATTGCACATTTGAAGAAATATGTTTATATTTTTTTACTTTTTTAAACTCATCACCCACTCACCAAATTGCGACAGAATTGTCTCTACCTCTGACAATAAGGGAGAAATTGAATGAACACCTAATTTGGACCATGAAACAATTTTGCGTCTCAAACAAAAATTTCAAAAAAAGATGTTGGCTAGTGGTAAGAACAACCACAATAACAATCACTCCACACAATTATCACCAGCAAATATGTCGAGTATGCACACTAGTCATTCCTCGCAAAAGATCAATAATCGGGATTTGTTGAATTCGAACGATCAACAACAACAACAACATTCGGTTGATCACTCACATCATCATCATCATCACAGTGGTGGTCTTCATAAACATTCTCGTTCTTCCTCGAGGGATATGATGTCCGAAGTGGAGGAAGGATCCAAACGGAATAATGGTGGAACGATCATTGATAGTTTTTCGTCCTCCCTTTCAATTCCATCCATGATGCCCAATCTAAATGGTGTCACAGCAACAACCTTAGAAAATCACCTCCCTCAACGATTGAAGCTTTCACCCAACTCAGTCTATGTCACTGGTTGTAATGATCATTATCAATTAGGAACGATGGATAATGAAAAGAGAGATTCGTTTTGTGAAATGAGCTGCGGTGTGAAGAGAGGTTCTTCTCAAAAGTCCTTGGAAAAACCAAAATCATCTTCAATCGTTAGCAGCTGTTTTCTCTCGCAAGACGACAAAATCAAACGAATCAAGTGTGGACAAGACTTTACAGTTTTCCTCACACAGAAAAATCAGGTATTTGTGTTGGGTTCTAACACCAATGGTCAAATTGGACTTGCAAAAGATATACATCACGTCAAAACACCAGCAAGGCTCACTGCTTTTGATGAAATGGAGGTATTGAGTTTGTCAAGAAGCAGCTCATTAAGTGTTGCTGGTGGTCAAGAAGACACTTCAGGCTCCAGCGCTGCTTCTACCGTTCAATTGGATGACTCTGAGGAACTACTGCAAAAGTCCACATCCTCTTCTTCGTCAAATTCCGAGTACGGAGAAGGTCAAATCGCAAATGTATATTGTGGTGCTGAATTTACCATTTTCTTGATGCGAGATGGAAGAGTGTACGGTACAGGATCGAATATTTCTGGACAATTAGTAAGTGTTGTGATTGATTTCAAGTGTTTCATCCATATTGATATATCTTTGATAGGGCAAACCAATTTCAGCTTCATTAGAAAATAATGCAAACATTTTCTTTGAACCTGTTCCTTTAACGATGACCACTCCTCCACCAGCTGGTACGGCAACTGCTATCGTTGCTGCATCACACAACAATGGTGCGAGTGGATTTAATGCCACCAACACCACAACTCCCTCAGCAACTGTTGAATTATCTGGCATTTCCAAAGTAGCTGTTGGAAGGACTCACTCCATATTCATCACAGAAGACGGTCATGTTTATGCTTGTGGGTACGTACTGATAACATTTTAAAAGTTGTTTTTTAAACTTTTACAAATTTTTGTAGATTGAATGAAATGGGGCAATTAGGTCTTGGTACCAGATCCAGAAATGAGCCGTACATTCAATTAATTCAGGAATTGAATGATTTTGAAATTAGAAAAGCTGCTTGTGGAGCTGAACATTCCTTGTTTCTAACTACGACAGGAGACCTTTACGCCACAGGATCAAATCAATTCGGGCAACTTGGCATTTCTAATCCTCAGGTACATTTTAAACAAAGTCCAGTGTTGGTATGTCAGACAGATAGCGATGTGACAGAATTCAACAAACAAAATGCCTCAAATTCCGATGCAACCACCAAGAATGATCCAGAGGCCACCACATCGACTAGTTCTGTAACAAGCAAACAGAACAATAAGACAGCCATTGATCAATCCAAGAACGCGAAGAACCAAAACGGTATTCCAGAATTGCCAAGCGGAAACAAATCTTTACTTGGAAGTGTCAAGAAAATCAAATGTGGCCTCTATCATTCGGTCATTATGAACAAACACTTTGACATTTTTGTTTTTGGATGTAATAATGAAGGACAATGCGGATTGCCATTTGCATCAACAACAGAACGAAAATTAACCACAACTAGAAACATTTACACACCCACAAAATTGGTGATCATGGAAGCTGGTTTGGACTATGTTGATCGAATTCGTTGTGGATACAAACATACCACCTTTTTAACTCATCGATATGACATCTATCAATGTGGAAGCAATGAGCTAGGCCAATTAGGATTGCCAGACGATGAAGAAGCAATTTATGTAAGCACACCCACAAAGGTCACCTTGATCAATGACACCAATATTCCAATCAATGCCACCAGTGGACCCTATTCAACCATTCTCTTCACTGGTGACGATAGCAAACCAAAATTCTCCATTTCTAAGCAATTGAAGCAAAACCATGCTGCTAGAGATCGAGTGTTCCAAACCAACATGTATGCCTTCATGCCACTTGTTCGACTGGTCTCACCCTTCTTAGAGTCCATGCTTAAAAATTCTGAATTTATGGGAAAGCTTGATGCAAATGACCAATTATACATGCAACGAATGATTAACACGTGTTATGACCGATCTGAGATTGCTTTCGTTAGAGAGATGGATTGTAAGGCAGTTGTTAAACTTTTGAGATGGCTTCATGACTACAATTCTGTTGATGAGACGGTTGTCCAATTACGAAAAAAGCTCTATGAGCGTTTTGAGGAAACACTCAAATATAACAACATTTTAGACATTTTGGAAATTATTGAAATGAAATTGGAACAATGTAACAACAAGGACAAAGGCGTCCTAACGACATGTAGAGCCAAATGTTATGCCATACTTCATGAATTGAACGAAAAGTTGCTTGAAAACTCAGTTGCAAAAACTGACGAAATTGAGGCCATCACAAGTGACATTCGATTCGAACTTTTCCTCAAGCAAGTACCAGAGTGGAATAAGCGATCGAATACCATCACATGGAATGAGGAAAGAAGAAGACAATCCCGTGTTGGAATTGATATTTGTAATCCTTTACAACTTCTCTATGATGATCCCTTTGGTGACATTATTCTCTTTCTCGATAAGGCACATACGAAGAAAATCAAAGCTCACAAAACCATCCTTAGTTGCGCGAGTGCTTACTTGGCTCATCGAATCGAAAGGGAGGAACAAGCTACTTCCCCTCGTTCGAGCGGCTATCCCATGACTATGGACATGTATGACGCCACTTGTTCTTCAGATCAAATCAATAATAATAATAATGAGAAAGAGCAAGCCATTAGAATTGAAGCCCTAGAATGCACTATCAAGTACATGTATGATGCCTTGGATCAATCCTCACAAATCACTCAATTACTGGTTCCTATTATGGAAATTGCATGGAAATTCCAAATGAAAAACCTTCAAGATTATTGTCTCTCCTCACTCGATGCTAATCTGTGCGTGGATAACTTTGTGTCAGTTCTCAAATGGGCAAATCCTTATCGAAACAGTCAACCTTTAAAACCAATAATTTCAAAGATTATTTCATTTGGAGCCAATAATTGGGAAAAAATCATTTCACATTTCAAGGAAGATCAAGATTGGCAAGATGTTTCTCCAGCGTTGATCATTCGAATTAATCGACAATGGATGCAAAATCAAGAGCGGTTTATTTCTAACACCACTACCAACTCAACAAACAATATTCCTTCCTTGCATTTGGTGCATCATCACCATCATCACCACAATCAACATCATCACAATAATCAACAACATTCCAGTCAGTCCTCTCTGAAAAGAAAGTAAAAACATGTTTGAAGATCCTAAGATGATATCATTTTGTGTTTATTAAATCCTTAGACTTCACACTACTATTTTCAACAACCCAGCAACAGACCACAACAATCTGATCTCACAAATTGTTGACAACAAATCAAGCATGCTTGGATATCAGAAAGAGCAACCTTCTTTCCTCTTCATGTGAGCTTTAAACAAGTCAATGCGCATTACTTGACCTGAATGGTCAAGGGATGATCGTTACCTGCAAAACAGGACTCCATCGCACATTCCATTCCAATGAAATCAGGAAGACCGGTGTCCATACCGTTCAACGTAAATCTGTACAAACCGTACACAATTGTCACATTCGGTCGAAGATGATGGGTTCAACTTGTTCTTGATTTCCTTTCAGTATGGGTCGGCAGTTCCGCAACAAATCGACCCACCGAACACCACCAATTTTGATTCGGAATATAACAATTCTTTTTACGACCACCACCACAAAAAAGAATCTCCCAACTGATCAATCCTCTTCTCGTGACAACACCCTCTTCGCTACCACTCATGTCCAATTACATGAAAACCAACAATCACTTGGACTATGAAAGTTATCAACAACATCCATCAAACAACGAATGGTCATGACTGTACAACAAACTCAAATGACATTAGTAATAGTATACCTTCTTCACCAAATCGCAACAACTGTCATTTCAGTTGTCGAAGCGGTGGTCAGAATCAATGTCATGACTCGCATGATGATGTTTCAACAAGCACAAAATCATTAGCATCACTTCACCACGCAATCATCCTATTCATCAAACAAAAGTCGGTTAAGAAAAGATCTTCTTCTTCGCCGAATATTGGCCAAAGTGAAAACTCTCAAAAGACCATCATGATGAATCAACATTCCTTTCAACAAAATGTTACTCCTCTCTGTATTGATAAGGAATTCTTGAATCATGTGTTAAAGAAACGAGGCAATGACAATTCATGGTTTTTGGTGCTTTGTGTCCTTCCTCAACTTGTGGCTCTCACGACACCGAACGACCATGTTCTACTTTTTTTGGTAATTTCCATTTAGAATTAGTGTGTCAGGCCATGCTTGGCTCTCTCAAAATCTCGACACTGAAAGGATTAATTTATTCCAATGTGGTACGAGTCGCATTGATGGTTATGACCATGTTTTTCGTTCAAATGTATTATGGACCTCTATTTCCTTATCATCTCGTATCGACCTTTAAGATTTTACTTCTCTCGCGTCACATCTTTT
>NW_025408008.1:0-19867 GCF_008403515.1 Naegleria fowleri | reverse complement strand
TGATGGCCCTCTGTGGTGGACTTGTGGTATTGTGTTCGTGTGTATCCCTTTTCTGTTCGTACCTGTTGGAGAGACATGAAATGGGAGAGAATGAAAACTGCCTTTTGTTACCGAGTGTTTGAGGTCTTTGTTTTACAATATGGAGTTCTCGTGGGTGCCTATTTATTTTCCAATGCTCTCATATCAGCCAATCTCGAATATACTCGACAACAGGTAGACGCAACACAAGCTCGTGTGAAAAATAGTGAAAAAACGAAATTTATTGCCAATTTGAGTCATGAAGCGAGAAATCCACTGCATTGCATTATGGGAAGTTTACAAATTTTGAATCATCATTTTGAGGGTGAGACATGTAGTGGTGCCTGTAAACACTGTTTCTTTAACAATTCTGCCATTAGTGAAATCATTGGAGATATTAATGAAAATGCATCTCTTCTTCTTCATATTCTTTCATCGTCGTTACAAATGAGTTCTCTCGAGATGGGAAAGATCAAACCTAAGAGTGAAGTCTTTAATTTGAAGTTCTTGTTGGACTCTCTGGTGGGTGTCTTTGCTCAATTGGCTCATGAGAAAAACATTTCTCTTCATTCGTTTTTTAATGTGGCACAAGTTCCTCAATTTTTCAAAGGTGACTCTGTACGATTGATTCAAGTCATTATGAACATTATTTCCAATGCAGTGAAATATACCAAACATGGTTATGTGCGAGTGAATTGTAATTTAGCAAACGAACAAGATTTGAAAGATTTTTATGAGAGAGAAGAGAACATTTTTAACATGTGTCAAGGCTTGTCGAATTCAACAAGTTCACCATTCACATTTGTCAAACTAGAGTTTATTGACACAGGCTGTGGAATTTCACCACAAGAAATTGACAATTTGTTCCAACCTTATCGAATTGTTGAACAAAAAAGTGATGATCATATTTCACTTGGATTTGAACAATATCTCAAACAATCAGAAAATATGAAATTCAACGATGGAGGAAGTAGTCTCATTCTCAACACGAGTAGAAATGGACTTGGTTTGTGCATTGCCAAGTTATTGATTGACAAGATGAATGGAAAAATTCATGTCGAAAGTGCTCTAAATGTTGGAACCAAAGTCACCATTATTTTACCTTTACAAAACACCACCAATGACATGTCAGAAGCCATTTCAGAGATTCTTCAAGGAGAAGGTGTCGAATTTAATGCCATCATTATTGATCGAGATGAATGCTTTAGGAATGTATTGTCCGATTACCTTTTATTATTCAAACATCTTAAAAAGTTGGAAACTTTTTCAAGTTTGGAAGAAATGTCCATCCTGTCACTTTCATCCTCAAATTTGAAAACAATCATCTTTTGTTCGGAAGAACATTTTAAGGTACTCTTGAATGAGAAGGCAACCATACTTGGACATCAAGACAATGTCATTCTTGTGCCCACCACCTTTCGAGGAGCAGAACGAGAATTCTTTGACATCAAATACCTTGCAAAACCTGTTCGATCCAGTGAATTGGTGGAATTTATGAGTTTTGTGTCGACCAACACACAACGACCAAATGCAGAGGTGTTGTCAAATACTTCGAATGCAGTGTCCGATTCCTGTTCGTCCTCATCGTCGTCGTCGTCACATTTTGCTGCACCAACGAAGAACAATGAAAACGGAGAAGAATCCTCTCTGGTGGCTGCAAACAAAAGTTCCGAAACAACAACCACGACATCGACATCGACCACAAGCTATTTTGACTTTAGCAAATTCTCAGTGTTGTTGGCGGATGATAATGCAGTGAATCGAAAAGTATTGATGAAAATGTTGCAAATCATTGGATTCAAAGATATTGACACTTCCAATGATGGAATGGAATGTTTTGAAAAGTTCAAACAAAAAGCATATCAACTCGTCTTGTTGGATTGTTACATGCCCATTCTGAGTGGACGAGAAGCGTGTGAAATGATTCGAAATTTAGAGAAACAAACTCACACGCGAGTTCCAATCATTGCAGTCACTGCCAACAACTTTGAAAGTGAACAAGTGCTCAAATCGAATGGTTTCGATCATGTCATTTACAAACCCTTTGTGGTGGATTATTTGAAACAAGTGTTTACCAACATTTTAGATTACTATTCACAACATTATTTTCATCATCCTCCTCATGTCAATAACCACACCACCACCAGCACCTCTACCACGACAGCTGCTCATGTCCATTCTCCTCCTCCTCCTCATTATCCACAACAACCTCACAACCAAAATCAGTGAATGAACCCTTGCGTCAGCTCCAATTGGCCAAATTGCCTTAATTGTTTCTGAAGAGAGCCAGAACCTCACTCCCTCAGTGTCGATCACACCAACACAAATCTACGGTCATTCCTTATAATGGATTTGGTGCCAAATCGAACGTTTTCGTACAATCCAAAAAAGTCGTGCAAAGCGGCAAATATTCACCAAAAAAAACAAAAAACACGACATTGTCTTCTTTCGATACCGTCGTGCAATATCAAAGTCAATTCTTTCAGCAACACTCCACAAGACGCATGAATCATCATACAAATCATACAAACAAACATGTTCATGACCACACGACGACGACGAACGAAGAGAATGAACCACATGTTGATACCAATAACAACAACAACATCAGTATTAGTAGTCAAAGAATTACGGAACATTTAATCCTTCAAAAGGATCAACACTTGAAGGCAGGACGTTTATTGGTTCTCGTTCCCATCCTCATCGGTTACTTTTATTGCCGAGAAAATCCAACCGTGTTCGTCCTTTGTTATGTGGGAGAGATGATCGTTCACTACTTGTTACATTCCTTAATGAAACAAGAACAACAAAATTTTCACAAATTTCGTTCGGAGAGAAACTATTTCTCAGGTTATTCACTCGTGATGATCAATGTGGCACACATGTTGTGTGTATTCGCGCATCAATTCATGACACAAATGTATTATGGACCTTGGTTTCCGAGTTACATCTTGTCCACTTACAAGATGATTGTTGTGGCTTGTATCTTTCCGAGTCATCATCAAAAACAGTACGTGATTTACAAGTGGAATGGTCCATTTACAATTCTATTCTCATTGTTGGTGACGTACCTTTCTTCGAGAGGAGTGGAAATGTCAGATTTGGAATGGTCATTCTTTCAGAGACGATTGGTCGACATGTTTTGTTTACAATACGCGGTGATGGTTGGATCGAACATGTTTTCGCACTTTTTGGCGTTCAAAAATCGAGAATATTCCATGCAACAATTTAAAGCAGCGAATGAGCGATTTAAGAATGAAGAGAAAACCAAATTCATTGCCAATTTGAGTCATGAAGCGAGAAATCCATTGCATTGCATTATGGGAAGTTTACAAGTGTTGAATCATCATTTTGAGGGAGAGAAGTGTTTGAACGGATGTAAACATTGCTTTGTCAATCATCGTGAAATTGGAGAAATCATTGAAGATATTAAGGAAAATGCTAGTTTATTGCTTCACATCTTGTCGTCGTCATTGCAAATGAGTTCATTGGAAATGGGAAAGATTCAATTGAAACATGAACCATTCAATTTGAAACTCTTATTGGATTCCTTGGTTGGAGTGTTTTCGCAATTGGCTCATGAAAAACAAATTTCATTGTATCTCTTTTATCAAGTATCAAACATGCCACAAATCTTTCGTGGGGATTCTGTTCGATTGAGTCAAATCATTATGAATATCATCTCGAATGCCATTAAATACACGAACAAGGGTTTCGTGAGAGTAAATTGTTCACTTGCCACTTTAGAAGAACTCGAACCTATTCAAAAACAAAGAAAGAGGAATAGTCTTGAAAACTTGTTAAATCCTATCACCCATGTTCGTTTGGAATTTACGGACACGGGCTGTGGAATCTCACAGGATCAAATCCACAAACTGTTTCAACCTTACAGTGTGATCGATCAAACCCACGATCAAACCCAAGATCAGAACGAATTTGGATCCTCTTTTGAACAATATTTCAACCAATCTGAAAATTTAAGGAAACTCACTGATGGAGGAAGCAGTTTAATTCACACCAATCGAAATGGTCTTGGACTTAGCATCACTAAAATGTTAATTCGAAAAATGAAAGGACATATTAAGGTCAAGAGTGAAGTGGGCGTTGGAACTACAATGACAGTTATTTTACCTCTCGAGACAGGTGACAATTCAGAAATTGAAAAAACCATTGACATGTTCCTGTCAGAAAATACCTTGACCTATCAAGTCACAATTATAGATCCTGACCCTTGTTTTAGAAGTGTGTTGAAGGATTACCTCTCTTTGATGAAGAGAGTACAAACAATTTCATGTTATGAAAGTTTTGAATCGTTTAAACTTGACCATCAGTTCGGGGATGTTGGAAAATGTGAAAATTCTCACAAGGAAGAATTATGTTCTCTCTTTTTTGTTCCAGAACGAGAATATGAAGGGATTCAAGATCATTTTGGAAATTCCAAAAATGCAAAACAAATCATAATTCCAACAATTTTCAAAGGAGTCAAACGATCGTTTCCAGATCAACACTATCTTCCTACACCCATCAAGTTTGGCGAATTAATAGAATTATTTAAAAGAATTGAGGAAAACATTCGTGAGGCCAATTCTTGCCCTCGCTCTGTTGAGGGAGACACCGGTAGCACACCTGAACCAAATTCAAACCAAACAAAGACGGATGCGGAGGAAGAATGCAATTTTGACTTTAGCAAATTCTCAGTGTTGTTGGCGGATGATAATGCAGTGAATCGAAAAGTATTGATGAAAATGTTGCAAATCATTGGATTCAAAGATATTGACACTTCCAATGATGGAATGGAATGTTTTGAAAAGTTCAAACAAAAATCATATCATTTGGTCTTGTTGGATTGTTTCATGCCCATTCTGAGGTAAGTTTGGCATAACATTATTGGACATTTTGAATTTAACATTTTACTTATAACCACAAACCATTTGTGAATCGTTTGAATTTTATCAACTACAGTGGAAAGGAAGCATGTGAAATGATTCGAAATTATATGAAATATCGACATCATGAAAAAGAAGAAATGCAACGAATACCAATCATTGCCATCACAGCCAACACATGGGAACCAAGAGACACTTTACTCTCACAAGGTTTTGATGATGTTGTTTACAAACCATTTATTTTGGCTGATTTCAAGAAATTGTTGACCTCTTATTTAAGCGCCGCCAATCAACGATGACAGTAGAATTCTTCCAAGAGTTGTTCATCTATCTGTAAACAGCACATTGCTCAAAGCAACGCTCCAACGCTGTCGATATTCAAACCATTTGGAAATACTGAGTCCTTTTTAAATTTATACACAGATTGCTCCACATTCAAATCTAAATGTTCATCCTTTTGGTCATATTCTTGACAAATTTCAATTTCCCAATCCGATGGACCTGAACTCATTTGAATTGCAAATTCCAACAACACACTCTCTCGATCCTCGAGTAATTTTTCACCATGAGCTCTCTGCACTCGTTCCACAGTAGTTTTCCAAATGTATTCTGCTTGATCCACATATTTGAACCATGGAATTTTCTTATGCTTCCATATAAAGATAACAGGTTTGTTTGATAACTTGTTCATCAATGTAATGAGATTCGTATGATCCTCTTTGAAAACTATCTCTCCCAATGAGCGCGCCACTTTTGAGTTTTTATGATGTAAATTTTCCAAGAGATTGGTGTCACCCACATCTGATTTCCATTCATTGTATTGATCATCACGATCTGATTTGGAAACTTGTGAATGATACAACTCATTTTGGGAGAGAGCAAATTTAACGAAATATCTAATACGTTCCTCAGGCTTCAATTCCGATAAGACTTGCACGAGTGGATCTTTTTGTTTCAAAGATTCCATGATCCATTTAGAATCCTTCTCATCCAAGAATGATTTGAATAAATCTAAAGTGTCTTTTTCATTTTGCAAATGTTTTTGGCTTGCATCAATTTGTTCCTTCTGTTCTTCCTCTGATTGAATCTTTGCGGTTGTTACTTTGGCTGATTGATCTTTGCTTTCTGATGGAATGACTTCTTGATCCGACATGATGCTGTCTGATATCAGGTTTGTAACGGCTCTATTTTTTTGTCTTGACAAAAGCTTGTAACGGCCGTTGTTGGCTTCAGTCTTGATCCCCGAACAAGTCAAAATCAACGATTCTCCAATTATTGTACAGTAAAGTGGTTTGTTATTTGAGATTGTGACAATCAATTGATGTCACAGAATCTTGAACAAAATTGAAAATGGTCCAACAGCGGGTGAATCAATTCACAGCAGAAACACTCTTCTCCACGAACATCTTTTCTTCAATAAATTTAACAATATCCTCCACATTTCTTTTCCCTTCATAAAACAATTTCGTCTTCATCTCACCATTTCTAAAAAAGGCCAATGTAGGATATCCTCTCACTCCCAACTTGACCACTGCACTTTCATAATTATCGGGACCATTCACTCTCGCTACTTTTATTCTTCCTCCAAATTGTTCCTTAATTTTGTCCACTAATTTTGCAAAGGTCGGAGCAAAGGCTTTGCAATGTCCACACCATGGAGCATAAATATAAATTAATGATACGGGTGATGAAATGAAAGATTCAATGGATGAGCCTTTTAAATTATCATCATAGATAAAGGAGGTCGGAAGAGTCGTAGAGGATGGAGTTTCATCATGTTGTTCTTTAGTGGTGGTAGTGGTAGTGGTCGTGGTGGTCGTTAATGATGATGATGTTACTCGTTCGTTATCGGAATTTATCATTTCAAGTTTACCTGCCGATGATGAAGAGGAAACTTCAAGCGATGAAGATGGCACTGATGAGGACAATTTGGCTCTAAAATTCATCCACGAGACCAGATAGATCAAAACAATCACTCCGACAGACACGAAGAGAAATTTCTTGGAAACAATTAGGGAAGATAATTTTGAAGACATTTTTTCGTTTTCATATCCACCGAACAAGAAGATCTTATTGACATTTAGATGTCATATCTTATTGGAGGAACAACCATTCCGTTATCCATAACAACCAACACATTGGATTTTAAGGGCAGACTTGTTCAAATTCCATTTGTTGAAATCAAAAGCGAGTATATTCAATCTCTCATTGATAAATATATTTAATTGTTTGGTCATCATTTTGAGGCTAATTTCTTGTCCCTGTTCATAACACACACCATTACACCATTGGACAGTCTCTTACTCTTGATGAACCGTTTCCTGAATGTTGCTGCTACCATTATTGCCAGCAGCGAGAATGTCTTGAATGGCATTCCTTGAAGAAAAGGAGGATGTTAACAACGCTTTCAAGCTGTGTTTGGAACCAACACTGTCTCGAGAGCTATAGAGGTCGGTATGATGATCATGAGTGAGAACGGTTGGAGAAGCACTGTTTCTTGCTGGTTTGAAAAGATAGGTCTGCATTAGACCTTTTCCTTTGACTTCAACACTTTTTTCTTGGAATTTATAAAAGTCTTTCAATTTGTGATAACATGTGGATGTAATTTGAATGTGACCTGTTGGACATGTGCTCTCCATTCTATTCAAGTTGTGGATATAAATTCATAAAAATTTTTTATCATTTTCTTTGGCTATAACTAGATTGCAAAAAAATATTTACCTTGACGCAATGTTCACAGTATCACCCCAAATCTATCAAAAGAATGACAAGCGCCGTGCAATTCGAAAATAAAGAATGTCTATTCAGAACGACGAGATTAATACTTACATCAAATGCATATTTCAGCAGACCACAAATGCCTGCCACTACTGGACCAACATGCATACCAACCTTCAATCCAATATTAAGGCCGTTCTCGTCACGAAATGAATCAACAATATCAAATAATTGAATCGCAAAATCAAACATTCGTTCCAAGTGAGATAATTCTGTCTCAGAATCTGGTTTCAACCCTCCACAGCAGAAATATTTGGAGCCAATGGTTTTGATTTTCTCCACATTTGAAGCTAAAGTCAAATCATCAAATTTGTGAATAATTAAGTTTAGAGTTTGAACTAATTCATATGCAGAAAGATTTAAATCCAACAATCCATATAAATCGCTGAAAAAACAGGTCACATTTTCGTATTTGTCTGCGATAAAAGTTTCTCCCGCAATTAAGCGTTGAGCTATACTCTCAGGCATAATGTTCAATAATAGGGATTCACTTTGACATTCGTTCGTCATGACAAGACAAATAATTGCACAAGATAATTCATGCTATATTCCAAAAAATTCTTCATACAATACATACCTTTTCTTTTTTTCTTCTGCCAGCTCCTTTGTTTGTTTCTTATATTCAGTAATATCTCGCATAAAACAAGCAATAATATTTCTTCCATCTAAAACTCCAACCGAAATTCTGAGCTCGAGAGGAAATTTACTTTGATTCTTCTTTTGACCAGTGATTTCAATCGTTTCTGCGTAATTCACCGCGCTGAATGCCATCTTTAATTGTTCCATTTAAAAAATTAACAATTCAATTAAACATTCAATTGATTGAAATTTCATTTTAATCTTGCATTCTTAATCTATATACTTACCTTTGCTAATATCGGTTCAAGTTTTGATGCAGATTCTTTGTCAAATAATTTCGACAAGTGAAAACCAATAATCTGATCGCCACTACAAAATGAAACATTTCGACCATTTCAACGTAATATATATGGTAACAAGTATAAAGTTGATCTCAAAAACTTAATGTGAAGAAGAGTGATCATACGTACCGATATCCAAACAATTTTTCAGATGACGAGTTGAAAATATCAATAGTTCCACCAGCACTGCAAATTGTGGCACATGTCAAAGCCGCCTCCAACACCGCTCTCTCTTTCGATATCTTTTGTTTTACTTTGGCCCGTCCAACTCCAGATGATAAATAATAAAAGAAAATATAATTTCGAATTTCATCATTGGCATCAATAATCTCCCATTGAACATAATTGAAAAGTTTTCTCATTCTAAAATTTTCTTCTTGCATAGTCGAAACATTTGTGAATAAGAAAAAGGAAGCAATAAGCAATACGGGACAACAAATCACAACCACAACAATGGTCATCAAAGAGCGGCTCGATTCGAGAGTACGTCTTAATAATTGCGTAATGTTACTGAAGGTCATGACAAGCTCAAAACTATCTTGTCTCAAAAAGGAGTGATAATCACCAATATGAGAAACCGTGAGGTTTTGAGAGAGATCCTTGTACATCAGAATGTTTGACCTGAATTTGGCAACTTGGTCGTCCAATGAAAGGCAGTTAAATTCATCACAACTCATGTTATTCTTTTGTAAAATTAAGTCTTTCATACTCGAAGAATAATCTGTCATGCTTTGATATCCATCAAAAGCTGACCCAAAACGAAATGAGTTCCATACACTATCGAACTCTTCCAATGTAGAAATTAACGAGTCGCCACCATCTTTTTCTTGCGTGTAATTATTTCCAATTTCCAATTTGTTCCATAACTTATACCTCAAACTTTGAGACAATCGCATTGCAGTCGCAGCCAGTTGAAGTTTCTTCAAGCCAATAAAGTGAGCCTTAAAGCTATTAATACCATCAGCCATGGTTAATGATAATGCACAACATGTCAAAAGGAAACAAATAAACGCTATTACAAAGAACGAATGTGAAGCCGACACAAGCTTGTCAGTACTAACAATCTTTGCAGTAGATTGCTTTTCCAGATTCGATATTATCTTTTAGTTTCTTCTTTTGGAACTCTCTTGAACAACTGTATGATCAGCTTTCTTTGTCGAACAAAGATGAATGCAAATGTGGCAAATGTCATAACATAGAGCAAATATGCACAAAAATTCCAGAGCTCACAATAATATATGCAGTCCGAGCTTGCTGATTGTGTATGATTTGGATTACATAACTCTCGGAAAAGAATTTCTGAAAGTAGTCAGTAAGAAATTCAATATTAGACTTCAAAAATTCAAAGTAATTGTCTGTGGGTACTAGAGAGGAGTTGTTAATTCTTGGATAAATGATTCGTTTCATCTTTTAACAAGCCATGAATTGGAACAATTTTGCTCGAGAGTAAGACCATCGTCGATCTATATGCAATTATTAACATAGTTTCCTCTGAATATTATTGTGGTACTTACAATGAATTTCTTGTCATTACTATTGAATAGCGCCATGATTTCTTGATCATATATTCCACTATCAAATAACAATTCAACGTTCTCTACTTGTTCCAACTCAAAATTCAGGGCCCTCAAATATGAAACTGAATCGGATGCTTTTAAAATGTTTCTACTTTCAATATTAACAACTGTGAAGTAAGGTAATGATGGAAGTGGTACAGTGGTTGTCAGTACATCCAAATTTGTGAAATAGCTCAACAATGGAAGCGTGACTGATAGTAGTACAATTATAAAACCAGTTGACACAATTCCAAATGTAACAAGAAAATAAAATAGTAGACGGTTCACCTCTCTTTTGTTAATGGCATTGGAAACAATTTCTTGTTGTTTGTCCACTGTTTCCTCTGCTACTTGTGATACTGAATCTAAATTATCATCCATCATAGGAACATCTAATAGTTGATCATTATTTTCAGTTTCTTTGGTTGTATTTGGAATTTCCTTTGATCCATTTCCGGTGTCTAGTACATTAAAACTTAATTCTTCTTGATATTCAGTATAAAGTTTTTGAAAGAATGGATCATCCTCATTTTCTAATATTAGATTATTGAACGCGATATCACAATCTGATGTTAGAGATTGAATGTTTTGGATCAAATCATTGACATCCATGGATGCAAGTAAATTCTTCCAGAATTGAATGATCAAATATCTCAGCTTGCGCATCTTAATTTTAACCCCTTCTAGAATAATTTCTGAATGGGCGCTGTTTAAACGTCCGTTTGATAAACATTTTTCAGTTTCCCTTGTTCTTATGAAAATATTGTATTTCATAAATATGCTGGAAGAGGGTTGTTTTTCGGCTCTTTTAAGAAGTTGTAGAGAAATGAAGTAATGAGGAGAATGTGAAACATCTTTCAAAAAAAGAGAAAAAAGAACTTTCATATGAGCATCTAGCCAATCTGCATGTTGAGATGTTTCAATAAAATCTGAAACCAATCGTTTGTGTTCATTAATACCTTTCATTGAAAATTGCAGAAAGGCACACACTGCTTTAAAGTCTCGATTATGAATTCGTGTGTCGTGTGTGAGGGCAAGCTTTACCATTTCATGACCTCTGTTGAAAAGATATTTCGTGTAGAAATCTGTCACCAAAAATCCAATAACAAAGCCTATCAAGGCTAGTACAGGAGGGCAAAATGCAAGTCCAAGCCCAAGATCCCATGAATCGCTAGCATTTACCAGTGAGGCAATTAACGACGCAACAGCAACTCCAATTCTCGCAAACCCAACACCACCATACACAGAATTGGCTCTTCTTCTCACAAATGGTAAATTACGGAATAAAAGGATTACAAATCCAAGAGAAAATATTGCAAAATAAATGGGCCTTAAAAGCTAACAAATTTTGGTGTCACGATGGAGATGATTAAATAAAGCTGATTCGAGCCAATCACATATGAAATGAGAAATGGATCCAATAATAAGAATTTTGCTTTAGATGTAATGAAAGTGTCACAAAAAATCATGACGGTTCCCATTGTGATCACCACTTGAATGAGCACCAATATAAGAGAAAGAATGGAAAAACGGCATTCATGGTTCCCCAACATGCTTCAGTTGGAAAGCTGGAAAGTACAAATATTTGGACACCTTTCTGAATTTCAACTGTTTTTGAATAATCACAGCCCCAAAATCCTTGCATTAAAGCAAATGTCTTTTTTGTCGATCATAGGAATATTGTTGTGATGGATTCATGCACAAGTGGTTCGTGAAGGGGATGACAATAAATGATGGCATGTGTTAGTAATAAACAATTATCGGTGGGTAAACAATGAAGTAGTTTTTCACAAGACTTACCATTGGCAATGAAAGGAATGTCATGATGGCAAAAACACTTCTACCAGCAGTTCGAATTTTTTTCCAATATTTGCTACCATAAATTAGAGATCGATAAGTGAAGAAGATGATGATCATTCCGATACATTCAACCAAGCACATAATTGCGAACAATGCAACAAAATCATTATATGGCAAAAATTGAAACCCAAACGTTCTCGGAGCAACAAGAGCATGCACAATATATCTTCCATATTCGCCCCAACCATCGTCAACGGAAATTCCCAATGAAAGTGTTTGATAAATCATCATCAAATGAAGACTCAAACACAACAGAGGATGAATGGAACGTTCCAATTTCAACGCATTGATGAACATGAAAAATTGTTGAATCTTGTCCTCGAAAAAGGAATGATCTTGTTCATTCCCAAAGGTGCCTTCTTTGAATTGTGAAGAGTTAACATCATCAAAGGAGTCACTCACCGGAACCACCGAATTGCTGGAGTACAGGCCTCTTTTTTTGTAAACATTGGCTTTTGGATGGATTGCGTTGTTGCCCGAAACAGTTGGAGCCTTCTTCTTGGAGAAGGATCCAGAGGGATGACTAGGAGGATGAGCTGACTGATCAGCAGTACTCGGATGACTATGCTCTGTCATTCAATCTCCACTTTCCCATAAAGGTGCTAGATCTAATTAATTGATCAATACAGTAGAGTACGAAGTAGCCTGTAGCCACGAACGAGAAAAACCTTGTTCTTGGCTTTGGATATATTATCGTATCGCGAGAGAGCGAGTACCGAACAGAATGTTTCACCGCCTTTCTTTCTAAGGGTGCTACAGTGCGCTCAATTTTTTGTATTAAGGAGAAATCAGGGAATGAGAAATCTCCCATTCCTGAAAAAGGAAAAACAAAGTGAGAGTGTCCAACAATGTCCTTGAAATGATGCATGAACAATGATCATCCAAAGATTGAAAAAGATTCTAAAGATTTCTATTTGTGTGTCTTGAGTCTTTCGAGAAGTCTCGCTGATCGGCTTTTGAAATTCAATTTCAGCACAAAAAAATGGGCAATCAACTCGCTGTGAGCGGCTCTGTGCAAGAACTTCACTTGCAAGACTTGGCTGAAGGTTTAGTTCAGGATCACCCTCTTGGAGGAGGTCGATTACTCAAGAGTGTCCAATGTTGGACGGAAGAGGGTATGCCAGTGGTGGTAAAGGTATATTTGAAGAGAGAGGATGATCCGCCTCTCGCTCTCGCACCTCATCATGCCAAATTGAAAATATTGAATGAGAAATTGAGTCTGAGGAATCAACCCAACGTGTTGAGTTATAATAGAATGGTGGAGACCGACAAGGCTGGTTATTTGGTTCGACAATATTGTTATAGCAACTTGGCAGACAGAATCAGTACCCGACCGTTTTTCAGTGCCATCGGGAAACGTTGGATTGCTTTTCAAATTTTGCAAGGATTGAGTCAGATTCATAAACTTGGACTTTATCATGGCGATTTGAAAGCAGATAATGTAATTTTGACTGCTTGGGATTGGGTCTTTCTGACTGATTTGGCTCCTTTCAAACCATCACGAATTCCCGATGATGATCCTTCATTCTTTTCGTATTATTTTGATACATCCGGAAGAAGAATTTGTTTATTGGCTCCTGAACGGTTTTGTCCAACATCACAAGTTTATGGTATCGGAAACACTGCGTCAGCAACGCCACTCACAAGTACCAAATCGTTGGCAAACGCATTTGTCATGATTGATAACAACGGTTTAGATCAAAGCATGTTAATTAATGAGGATACATTGTCCCTCCTTCGAGTGGCAATCAATCATCAACGGATTCGAATAACAACAACACAACATCTAACACAGAAGAAATCACTGAAAAGATGGATATATTTAGTGCTGGATGTGTCATTGCGCAGCTTTTCCTCGATGGTGAAGCGCTCTTTGACTATTCCCAACTTCTGGCATATCGCAAAGGAGACACCGAACACTTCTCAAAATTATTGGAAAGAGTCGAAGATAAAGATGTTAGAGAGATGATTACACATGCTCGATTTGGATCCAAACAAACGACTCTCAGCAGAAGAATATATTACAAAATATACACCGACCATTTTCCCTATTTATTTCAAATATATTCATGAGAAAGTAATGATTCAAATGCTAGACAAAAATTGTGACAAGAGAATTCAAACAATTTCTGAAATGTATGACAATATTATCGAAGAATTATCGGAATCATCAGAAATTGGAAAGAGCCCTAGCAATCAAAGCATATCTTCTACTGTGAAAACAGCTCAAAAAGCTCTGACACACTGAACGCAACGAATGCACCAGAATATACCGGATATATCCAGAAAAACTCTCTCCCTGAACTTATATCAGATACAAAGAAATTTAATCACAATTTAGACGATACAGAAAACAAAGAGAAAACGCCCTCCTCAAACAACAAAATCGAAAAGCTCTCTGAAAGAAGAAAATTTAATAACGGGAAAAACTGGGAAAATCACAAACCACCCATGAGGGTATTGAAATTATTGCAACTCTTCTTTGCTCGAGTGTTCGAAATGCTCAAAGTGTGAGCGTTCGAGTACAAGGCCTTGACCTCATGAAAAAACTTGCAGACTTTTCTTCCAACTACACAAAATTGGAAAGATTGATACCATACACTTGTGCTTTGTTGAATGACCAAGCTCCTCTCGTTAAATCAAAAGCGATAGACACACTCACATATATTTTGACCAAGATCACCGCATTCCCTCCAAGCGACTCTAATTTATTTAATGACTACATTCTTCCTGCTTTGAAAATTATTTGTACTGACAAATCTGATTTAGTGAGAGTGACATTTGCTGAAAATTTGCCATTGCTTGCCTATCAAGCAAGAAGATTTTTAGAAATGAGTCAAATAATTAACCAAAATATCAATAATCAAGTCATGATAAAAGGAACATATGACAGTGAGCTAAACTCCTTGCAAGACGAGATTGGATCACGAGTTTTGGAACTCTCAATGGATCAATGTACAGTTGTGAAACGATCTCTTCTGAAGAATATTACACCTTTATGTATTTTTTATGGACGAAGAAAAACCAACGACTTTGTATTGCCAATGGTGATTACTTTCCTCAATTCACGACAATGGAGATTGAGACATGCATTCTTTGAACAAATTGTTGGCATTTCGATTTTTGTTGGTCCAACCTCGCTCAAAGAATTCATTTTGCCATGTATCATGCAAGCTCTTTATGACGTTCAGGAATTTGTTATAGATCAAGCTTTGAATGGTCTAGTTGCACTGTGTGAATTGGGCATGTTTGAAAAATCGACAATTGTAGACATTGCTAAAAAGTTTCATATTTGCTCTACCACCCTAACACTTGGATACGATATAATGCAATTGCCTTTTTCTCGGCAGCCAGCAAGCAATTGGGAATGGCTGACACTAGTTGTTTCTTGCTTGATATTCTGAAACCACATTTGGCTCAAAGCATAATGATTATTACGGAATATTCGCTGCTTGAAAGCATTACTCAACCAATAGCACGTGATACATTTGATCGAGCTATTAAGCTTCTTATGGAAGACCTTAGTGCTTCCTCTCGTCAACCTTTCCAAACTTTAATAACACAAAAGTTGCCTCAGGTTTCACCCGAAGAGGTTGACAAATTGGAGACCATTTTACCGTACCTCTCTCAAGTGGCAACAGCCGTACTGTCAAAATCTTGGGAAAATAACAATGATGGCGAAAACCAAACCAACATCGATAGTGGTAGTGTGGTACAATTGAATCTTCCACTTTACACATTTCACACCAATAGAAAGTCCCTATATTAGTCTGCAATCAAGTATTACACAAAATAATCAAGCTCCATCAAAACCATCACAATCCAAGCAGTATAATAATGAATGGAATACATTCTTCTCAATGTCAGGAAAACCAAAATCCAAAACAAAAGATAATGACGACTTCCCAAAGAATATTACAAATCCTCTTAAAAGCCTCCACTATTGGAAAATGGAGACCAAATGGTAACTTGTTTGGCCAATCCACAGAACACAAAGGATCTGTCAATGAAATTTCAGTTCACGACAGCTTGTATTGGTTTGTGACAGGTGGCAACGATGGAACAGTAAGATTGTGGGATCTCACCAACACTGAAAGAGATTTTGCAATGAATTCTAAAATGACGTATACCATCATTCAAGGAGGAGGAAGAGTGAACTCGGTGGCAATTCTCAATGTGACATCTCCTCTCATTGCTGCTTGCACAGATAAGGGATGGATTCACGTATTCAGCGCAGATTTAGGCACTACCATGTACACTATAACCATTTCGGATAGTGGTGCAATATTTGTGCAATCTTCAAGCGGGTCAAAAACTCAAGAAGCATCCATTAATGTGGTGAGACCTCTCAACATTGGAAATCAACCATTACTAATTTGTGGAAATCAAAATGGAATGGTTGTAGGTATCGATCCAAGAGCTGCCAGAGAGGCATTTTCATGGAAATCAAAAGAGGCACTCGAACAGGGACCAATCTCAGAAATTTGTTGTGGCGACAATGAACCTTGGGTGATTTCTTCGACGAAGCGTGGATTCCTCACATTGTGGGACTTGAGATATCAAATTAGCGTTTCCAATACGCGAATTAATGAAAGTGCCATTAACAGAATTAGCATTTGTAAGAATAGCGTTTTGACCAGTTCATTCTCATCTCCGTCTGTATATATCGCATCTCAAAACAATGACATTAATTTATGGAGTTTGGAAACACAACAAACCTTATACAAGTTCAGATGTTCTGACACTAGAAAGAAGAGTCAACCAACTCCACACACCACACCCAATATCGATCAGCCATACGGCTCTGATAAATTTGCCATTGGAGAAATTAAAAAGATTATGAGGAGAGAAAACAATTTTCGACAGAGGAGCCTACCTTTGATATTAATGCTTTATATGTGAATGATTATGATGGATGTTTTTATTCTGGCAGCAGTGATGGCATTGTGAGGTTCTGGGATGTGAACAAAATTGATCAGAGTTATGTTGTCAGTGGCGCCTCTCAACAAGCATTTATGTATGGTGCTAAGAAGGAAGATAACTGTACGGTATTTACTGAGGATGTGATGTCACTCCAACGAACCGATCAATCTCTCACCTCAAGTACAACAAGCAACAGAGGAAAGGGAGGTACTTTCTCACAACCCATTGCTACACATCACTTGGACACAATTACTGATATTGAAGTTGTGTCTGGAGTATCAAAAGGCCATTTCCAACCTCTCTTGTTGACTGCCTCTCGTGATGGTATGCTTAAGGTTTGGAAATAGTATTAAAATTCTGAAAAGTTACATGTCTCAAGTATTCTGAAAATATTAAATGTAAACACTACCTTAGAACGTGTTGACATGTCACTTTGCTTTTGATTATTCCTGTTCACCATTAATAACTCTCGGATTGTTAGAAGTCATGAATAAAAGCAATCGAAATATTTTGTGTAAAGACGAGTGATGTCTTGCAAAACAATTTGCTAAATTGGAGTTCATAATATGAGTGGGATTGGTTTCAGTTGAAGAACGCTGTCTGATGTTCACGTGTGACTTTATGAAATTCGCAATGATTTTTGCATGTCATGTACTCAAAGACATCATGTCGAAATAACATCTGAGCACTAATGATCGCATCATTAAATTTGGTGGAAAACAATGTTGGGTAATGATTGTTGCTGTGGTAATGATAGTCCTATTCTTCATCCTCTTGTGCAAACTTATTTCGTTCGTATCTTTGAAATTCCTTGTCAAAATAATTTCGATATATTTTTTGAATGTCTTGTGGCACCTCTTCTGGTCGTAGCGGTGGTAATCCAGCATCCACTCTTTCCTTGTTTTCCTTAAAGATCTAATCAGAATTAGCATGAAAATTAATAAATTGTTACCACATGTTAATCATGATGTTCCGCCATTCACATGATTGAACATTTTTGAAAATTAATAATAAATTAAATCATCATCATTATATTCATCCACACGTTGAAATTCAAGAACCATTATTTCAATTTTAAAATTTCAAATGAAAATTCATTCCGAAAATCAATAAGAACATTCAAAAATCATCATCTTCAACACATACAGCAAACAACGGATCCTCTCTCGCTTTCTTTTCCATCCCAATCATTTCCTTGGCATAGCTTTTATTTTGACAATCCCCAAAACATGCCCACCACTGAAGCTGGCACAAGACTTGCCATCAGTAAGGTTCTCATGTTCATTTTGAATTTTTTTTCAAATCTTTTGCCATTCCTTTCATTTGGGGTGTAATGTACATTCTTCAGGAAAAGGTTCCAAGTATCCAATCCTATAATAAAGAGTGAATCATTATTGAATCATTGCAGGATTCTTCTATCAACCAAGTGTATCATCCGCAACAATTCGAATTACTAGTTGTTTGGAGGAACATGAAAGATCTATTTTTAAAAATATTGAATAATCCGTTGAATCTTCTTTCGCTACTGGAATCATCACCATTCACGATCTGACCGTTCATTCCGTTCATCCTTCCTTAGAAACGACAACAGCAAAGGATTTATAAAAAACATAGAAAATGGTATGGGGATTATCATGGCTTTGGGGTAAGTGGGATGAATAATGAGATTTTAACTTCGGAGTTGTATGATGACCATTTTGAACCAATAATTATAATATGAATAATAATTTAAATATGAAATATGAATAATGATCATTGATGCACTCGTGATTTATGTGGACATAACTATTACTTGATAATTTTAAATGCATACATTAAAATTGGATGATTGAATTGCTCAACAACATATATTTCCATGAGGATAGGCAGTGGTTCTACAAAAAAGGATACTAAAACAGAAGATACCCAACCAGCACATAACAAATCCATAAATAATATTCATGAAACAATTTCAACACTAGAAAAAGAGAACAATTATTAGAAAAGAAATGTGCAGATGAAGATTCCAAAGCAAGAGCCTTTTACAAGAAGGAAACCGAACCGCAGCTGCTCAATGTGTGAAAAAGAAGAAGCAATATCAAACTCAATTACAACGAATTCACAAAACAAAATCTTGAGCAAACATTGCTTGCATTGGAGGAAGCAGTCATTAATGCTGAGACACTCAAGACTCAAAAAGAAACCTCTGATGCCATTAAGAAGGTATATAAAGGAATGACTGCTGAGGATATTGAGAATGTCATGGATGATGTCAGAGAAACGTAAGTTTTATCTTGTGGAATTCTTTTCCATTTTGAACCATAATTTATTAATTAATTTTAACGAAATTTGTGAATTACTTCATTCAATAATTGATTGAATTTTCCTTTTCATTATGATTACATAATTCGTATGTCAACGTTGAAATAATGTAAATTAACAGTTTGGAAGATGCAAATCAAATATCTGAAGCACTTGGTCAAAATATTGGCCCTGTCATGGATGAAGGAGAATTATTGGACGAATTGGAACAAATGGAGGATGCCATTCATAAAGAGGAAATGAAAGCTCTTCAATTACCTCAAGAAAACCTATCGACGACTGAGAGGAAAGAAGGTTGTTAAAAACCTGTAACAACCACAAATAAGGAAGATGAAGAGCTGGAAAAGAGCTCGCTGCTCTTATGGAATAATAATAATTATGCCACAATTACAATGAGGTAATTTAATTAACCAGGATCGAAGGATTGGATCGGATTGCTCCAGCGACTATTTTTGAACTTTCTATCAGTCAATCCGATCCAATCCCAAAACCGATCTATTTAAATTTCTTCAATCTAACTGTAGATTTTCTCATTTCACCTTCTTTTCCTTGTAAATAAAACAACCCTCAACATCGACAAAGACTTTAAACGGACACAAGACAAGTTCAGAGATAATTTAGTATG
>NW_025408007.1:60243-65236 GCF_008403515.1 Naegleria fowleri | reverse complement strand
ATTTTTTTGCGTGTGCGACGCAAAAAAATGAACACAAATGAAGACGTTGTAATGAATAGTATCAACCAAACATTGATGACCCACTCAGAAGCTTTCGGAATCATCTTTAAACATATTGAGAATTTCTCAAAAACATTGGACGGATTATCTAACCACATCAATAATCGGAAACAAAGGTAAAGTCAGTTAAATTAGTCTCCGACAGCCCAACCAATTAAACCTAAACAACCTCTTCCTCCAAAAACAACACTCATAGAACAAACTCCATCCCCTGCACATCCTTATCGAACTGATGGACCATCAAACCAAATATCTAAAATCAAAAATATTACACATCCAACAAACAAATCGAAAATCAACAATCAAAATAAGACAACAAACTTCATCACCAACACAAACCTCACCAAACCAATTGAAACAAGCACAAACCTCATCAAACCAATTGAAACAACTTCAAAGCCCCAAAGTCAACCCCAGCTTCAATCTAAGAGCCCACCTATCAACACCAGCTTCAACCTGAATGAATCGCAATCGTCATACTTGCAAATAGCCAAGACAGCCAAGAACATTACATTTGATCCAACAAAAAACTCCGCAAATCAAATCCTACAATACAACAACAACCATGTACCCTCCTGCTAAAAGAGCTAAAACAATTAACTATTCTCACTGTGTATCTATTTACCTCAGTAAGCATATCGACTCAGACATCACTGAATTTATTACAGATGCAGTCAAAGAAAAACTTACATCATGGTACATACCTAACAACAAGACGCACGTACTCCAACTTGTCTGTAACAATCATGAAGATTATGTATCAACCTTGGGAATTTTAAACTCACAATCAACAAGAGACTCCAGTCCATTCAAATACGTTGTGACTCCTATGAATTTCTCACCAGCTGAACACACTCCTCAATATCATACTTCATCATATGACGAGATGATGAAGTATACTACACATTATCAAAAATTTTTGGAAAAGAACTAATGGAGTTAAAGAAACTAATACCAGTTATGACAGAGTCCAAAGCTTTATAAAATCAGAATAGCAGTTGAATCTCTTGAAGATAAAGAATATTTTATGGCAAGGAAATATTCTGAATACCGATCCATTGACCAGATCATAACAGAATCTAAGCTTAACTGCTCTTGCAATTTTTCATCCCTCTACACAGAGAAAGATATCAAAACTGCGATACAAAAGATGGTGGAAAAAAGCAACTGTGTCTTCCAATCAAACCACTTAGAGATTATTAACAAACCTAGCCCATATCGCCCTGGAGAGCATTATTATATAGCCAATTACAAAGCAACTAATGTTGCAGAATTGGAAAAATTACAAAATTCCCAACAAGTATCACTCCACCAAATGGCACAAAACCAACCTCAAAAAACTCATATCTACAACCAAATATTTGGTAGAAAAATTCAAAAACAACAAGAAAACGAAGTGACTGGTGCAACCAATAATTTCCAATTCAATAATGACCTCTCAGCATTAGAAAAGAATCACAAATCACTTCAAGTAGAATGTACTGAAAACTCAATCAAACTGGAATCACATTCTAAACAAATACAAAACATCACCAATACACTAACAGACCACACAAAATCCATACAGACCATTTTTGAAAAACTCAACGAAATAGCTTCCAAAATGGAAAATATTGAATTACATTTGACAAAACCGTACCATCAATTAATTCATGAATCCAAGGATGATGTAGAAGATGAAGATGATGAATCTTATCACCCAAAACCAAATGAAAATAGTGATGATGAAATGGAATATGACGAAGAAGAAGATATAGTAGAACCTAGAAGAGGTGATAAACCTCTTGGAAATAAGAACAATTAAGTCACCAAAATGTAATTTGAAAATTGGCTGTTTTAACTGCAACGGCTCATAAAGACAGCCACAAAAGAAATATTGACAAATGAAATCAAAGGGATGTGCTACAATCATAACATCCAAATCATGTCAATTACTGAAACACACTTAAAAACATATGAAGATCAAAAGAAGCCTATAACAAAGGGAATGGAAGTATCTTCTTTAATTCACTATTTGGAGCAAGAAAAGCTCAAAAGGGAACAGCTCTCTTCCATATTCTTAACAACAAAAGAAAACGATTCATATCCAACGAAAATCTAATACAAGGAAAACTTCAATGGACAAGGTTTTTCTCTAGAAACAAACCTATTAACATCATTACGGTTTATGCTTCATCTGATGGTGAAGATGATGATGAAATAATCAACATTATTATTCACCTTCTACTAAAATGTGAAAATGAATTCAACATTGTGCTAGGAGATTTCAATATCAACACAAGGAAACCACAAAATTCGAGAGAAAAAGAATGGAAAGAACTTATTGAGTGTTTCCAACTCAAAGAACTAATCATCCCAGAGAATTACACATACGTCAGAAAAGTCATCAACTCAGTTCAAAAATCACGACCTGATCATATCTTCGTTTCTAACAACATCAGAATAATCAGAGAAGTTATTTTGCCACCAATATCCAAAAATGATCATCTACCGTTCTATATTGACATTGAGTTCGAAACAGACTATTGTTGGAGAAACTTCATCTCTAGGAAAGATATGAATCAAATCTCAACAACATTGAACGAATCACACTATGATTCATTTGATGCACTTCAGAAAGACATATCAGAAATGGTTAACAAATTTTCTTTCAAAGACGATAAGACCAATCTCAAATACATTAACACAATCAATAAGAAAGAAATCAAAACCAAAGAAATAGAACTCCTCCATCTTGTAACACAAGGAAAAGGTCAAAATATCGAGGAAATTGAAAAACTAAGAAATAATATCAAAGTACTATACAAGGAAACTGGAGCTGATATCAAAGCAAAACTAAGTGAAAATTTCAACAAACATGACAGCTCAATGATTTACCAGTTTGACAAACATCTAAAAGAAAAATCAATAGATTGGAAAAATATCCAATTCTCTGAAGAAGAAATTGTGCATCATTTTGAAACAAAATTTACCTCAGTATCCAAATCATCAGACTTTGAAAATCCACCATCAACCGTCAAGAAAGGACCGAAAATACCACAAATAAGCCTTAAAACAATTAAAGAGGCGATATCGAGAATGAAATCCAACACACCCGGTCTAGACTCAATATCCTTCCAAATTATACGTAATCTCAAAGACGAACATCTACAACTTATTGCTGACCAATTTGAAAACTGCATTCAACAAGGTAATATCCCTGAAGAATGGAAATCTGGTTGGGTTAAATTACTCCCTAAAAGAGACATTCAAAAACTAAATGATATTAGACCCATAACCATTCTCCCAATATATTACAGAATACTTTTCAACATAATTGCATACGAATTAAGACAATGGGCTTCCAAACACATCAACTTAAGGCAACAAGCATTTATTTCACACAGAAACACAATGAATCACGGATTATTACTTTCATCTCTAGCCAAAAAGAACAAGTCGTCACTCCTTTTGGTAAACTTAGACATCGAAGGCGCCTATGATTCCGTTGAAGATCATATCATTGAAAAAGCTCTCACTCATTGTAAGTTTCCAGATGAGTTGAAAACTTTTATACTAAACTCATACAAGAGTCAAATATTACAGCTAGAAATTGATCACCATCTCTCTAGACCATTCACAAAAACAAGAGGAATACCACAAGGATGCCCTTTAGCTCCTCTTATATATGATTGTATTACTCAACTCATCATTGACAAATGCATACAACAATGGAAAATTTCAATCAAACCAACCAAGCTTAATATTAACGATATTGGTTTGCTCTGCTTTGCTGATGACATTAATTTAGTTTCAAACAGATACTGCAATTATAACGAAAGACTTGATAATATCTCTAAATGGCTCGGCCAATTAAGTCTAAAAATTAATCCTTCAAAATCCATGGCAACCACTCTCCCAACTAAAAGCAAAATGAAGCCAATGATAGACGGTACTATTATACCAAGATTCAAAAACCTTCGAGTACTTGGACACTATCCTTGGGATGACTCTACTTTAAATGAAGATATTGAAAAAAGAATCCTCCAATTTCAACTCTCACTCAAATATATTCCACTGAAAAGAATGGAGATAACAAACATTAAGAAAGTAATTTTGCCAAATGCACTAGCTTATTTACACACATTTTACGAACAAATTACATTCCTGAATCACTTGTTGATAGAATTAACATTGAAGTAAGAAAAGCAATAAGAAAGAAAATTTTCATGCATAATGCTAGTCCAACAAACTATTTTCACCTCCCAATCACCTATGGCGGACTTGGTATTCCAAGATTCGATATCTTTGCAGATGAAATTCGAATCAAAACAGCCCTGTATCTTATTAACAATGATAATGAACTTCTTAGAGAAGTATATTCAGAAGGAATCAAACACGAAAATTCGATTTTTAAGGAAATGAACAGATCAATGAAGAAATACAAGATCAGACCTCAACAATTTAACAATGACGAAATCTTTCCAAAACTCAAAGGAAAGAATTTTACTATTTACACTGACGGATCAAATCTCAACAACTCAACAGGTTTCGGCTTTACCGCCAAAGTTAACAATTCCCAAGAAACCCAAGATTTCTCATACAAAATTAACAGCGAATACTCACATAACGTTGCTGAATTATCAGCAATACTCACATCACTAAAGATACTTCCACCTAAATCTAAGGCAAAAATTCACACAGATAGTGAAATATCCATCCACGTTTTGAAAAACAAAGCCTATAACGGAATTTTTAACTGCTTCAAGCATGAATATCAACAGGTCATTCAACAATCCAATCTAAATATTCAACTAATCAAAGTTAAAGGTCATGTCAACAAAGGAAACATCAAAGCTGACGAATTAGCTAAGAAAGGAGCTCAAGAGCACAACTATTTTGACATTAAGAAGCTATTTTCGAACCAAACCATCCTTGCCACATCTAATACCAT
>NW_025408007.1:47105-60233 GCF_008403515.1 Naegleria fowleri | reverse complement strand
CTCTAAAACATTTCATATACTATTGCCCTAATACTCAATGCTTTAGAGATTTTTTCTACACTAAATTCCTAGATATTACATCAATGCAATGTATCCTCAACGATTATCAAGAATCAAGATACTGTGAAAGAAGGAAAGTTTTCATTATTCATCATGACGGAGTAATGATTCGAGATACTCAAATGCCCAACTTTAAAAATTTACCAAATATTTACCAAAATTGGCCTGAAATCCAAACAATTCTCACCCTACTAGTTGGTAAATGTCACACCAAGTATTATGAAAACTCAAGGTTTAAAAAACCAATTCAAAAACAAACCCCAATCCTCACGGATTTACCAGCACCAGTGGTGCTAACAATAAACTAATTAGATTTTTTTTTGTAAATTATTGTTTCAATTAATGGATGAATTAAGGAATCCGCCATTCTTCACAATCATGATTCAAATTACATTGTTCTTTCTTCATTATGGAAAAAAAGGAAAAACAGACTGACGTTTAATAGATTTATTTAAAGAAGAAAGAAGCAACGAAGAAGAACAAGACAGAACCATATTTGGGAATCCTCCTATTTAATTACAAGCCAAACACACCTAGGCGTTTGTTTCTGTTCTCACAAAACAGACATTTAAATCAAACAGCCAAGGTGCTCACTCGAACCACATTCCTATCGACAAGTGACACTTTAAAAATCTCCATATTTAATGTAAATGACAACGCCAAAAGGATGTCAAGCCTTACTCGACGCAATCTCGAGCCTTTTACCAATTTTATGCTGCTTAAATACCACAATCATGGTTCGATAAATCACCTTAACTTGTGAATGCTTTGAACTGTCAAAACAACATCCATAAACTTCTCCAAATGCACTGATGTGTGGTTTGTGATTGCAAGCCAATCCAAGAGCATTCTGGAGGATTTAATGTACACACTTGGAGTATTTTTCTCAAAGGAATGGAGTGCGTGTGAGATACACTTAGGGGTTGTGCTGTCTAAGAGTCTTGTTATTCTCGTTTGTGATTCTCTCAGAGAACAATAGTTTTCGTAGATATTGAGTCGATCAAAGAAGGGATGACCTCTTAAAACCGAGAATGAATTTTTAGAACTTGAAAAAAAAATGTCTCGACAAGGATTCTTGTTCCATCACAGTAATAACACAATGATGATGATGATCGGAAAGGCAAGCAAAAACACTATTGTTCATCAACATGGCATGCAATGATTTTTCATCCACGTTTGAATGCTTTAAATAATAATTTTTGAATCATCATCAAGCCTTATCTTCATCATCATTCACAATATTCAGAAATTTCCATTACTCGACTCGGAGCTTGAATCAATCTTCATCTCAAGGAGGAGAATCAGAAGAACAACAGATTGTTCTCAATGAGCAAGAAAAACCAATCTATGAATTATTTATGATTGTTCAAAAATCAATTCCGATTGCATATCGAATTTATGATAATGTCAATGCTTTTACTACTCTTCTTGCCCAAATTGATACATTGATGATCATGTTGAAAGACTTGTCCAAAAAACAAGAAACTTTTCTTGGAGATCCTATTGCTGAAATTATTGAAGCAGCAAAGGAGTTGAACATTTCGATTTTGTGCCGACGAGCAAGCGCTGCTATGGTGTTGTGGAGAAGAGCACAAAGTCCAAAAGAAAAGAACAATATTCTACAATTATGGAACAAGATTATGCCAAAGCTCTTGAGTCTGGATCTGAGAGTGACGAAGTGAATTTTGCATATGCAACCTATTTGAGAATTGTCAAATCAGATTTGAGAATGGCTTTACATCATATTTCAAAATCTATTGATTTAAACAATGCAGTTCCAGTTAAATTTCTAAAACGAGCTGAATTGAACTTGGAATTGTTTGATGAAATGAAAGATAGTGAAGCCGCCATGAATATTGAAGAAGAAAGTCCTGCTTCTGAAGAGTCAAATTCAGCTGAAACATCAAATGAAAGAACCAATAATGATACATCACAAGTTGGCAACACACTCTCTGTGAAAATTAATTCAGAGTGGAATGACGACGCTCTCCAAGTTCTCAACAATTGTCTCATGGACTGCGAGAGGTATATCGAAGACTCGATCCAATATGCCAAGAAGAATAATATTACCGATTTCACTCTTGACTATTACGTTTATTATGTGAGAGGAAGAGTCTTTTCAGAGACATTCATGTCTGAAATGGCCAATTCGTCCAGTAGCTCAGTGTTTCTGAACAATGCTGAACGGGATTTCACCTTATTTGTAGAGCATTTCGAAAAACCAGAAAATGAGTCCATGATCTCAAAAGATATTCTTGCTGAGGGCTATGTCAGACGTGCAGTGTGCCGAATGCATTCAAAGAATTTGAATGGCTCGACTTCTGATATTGAAAGAGCGAGCGCACTTTTGGATTCACATCCACATTTACGTGATTCACATCCTGACTTGCACAATTACATTGAAGAGTTGAAATTACAGATCCAAACGCTTCAACAATTCCAATCCCTCTATGATCGAGCTACAGAACTGGGAGCGAAAGCAGCCCAAGGTCAATCCACTGGTGACTCTGACAAAGCACTCGAGTATTTGAATGAAGCAATTACAATTAGCGAGCATTCCCCAATTCCAACTTTGTACACTCAACGGTCCATGGTTTATTACGACAAGTTTTTGAAGAGATGTAAAGAAGGTATTCCACACAGTGATCCAACTTCGACACAATATATTGAACGAGTGGCACATGACTGCAAAAAGCCATCGAAATTGATCCATCTCCTCGGACAACTGAAGCCAGAGTTGTGTTGGCAGAGTATTACAAAATGTGACAGGAGAGAAAGATAAGGCAGCAGAACAGTATGAAATTGTGTTAAAGAACTATCTCCTAGAAAATGATCAAGAAATGATAAAAACTATTGAGCAAGCATTGGACGATCTTAAGAAGATTAAATAACTCATTCAGTAGTTCATTAATTATTTCGCATGAAAGTAATTAGAAATGTTCATTAATAAGAATACTCTCTCTAGTTGGTTTTGTTGTTCATTAAATGCGAGTACATGTGCATCAAATGTGCTTGAATGGCACACCCTATTGCTATACTATCTTCAACTGCCGAATCATGCACTTTGGCTTGAGAAAATAATGTTTGAATACTATCTCTTAATTTGGGAATCTGACAAGAGCCTCCAACAAGAACAACGTCGGTAATGGATGCAAACGAGTAATCTTGTTCTGCCAATGAGTCCGCTGTTTGTCTTGCATGTTCAATGATACTTGCAAAAATTGACATGACTGAGCTTTCAAATCGTGCACGAGTGATTTTGAATTGGAAATCTAAACCATCATATAGTGAATCAATTTCAATCATGGCTTGTTGATTATTCGATAGCACTATCTTGGCATTTTCACATGATCTTCTTAGTTTGTTTTGGACTTTTCTATTTTTTCCAACTTCTTGTTGGAACATTGACTCAGACATATTCTTGTAATAGAGTCGCTTAAATTCCTGGAGACACATTTGAATCATAACTTGGTCAATGGATTCTCCACCCAATGGTCGTTTCGACTCACTCTTAATCATTTCAAATAGGCCATTTTCTGCCACTTTTACGATTGAAATATTTGTCTCCAAAGCACCAACGTCAATCACACAAACTTTCCTTGCTCCTTCATTTGGCTTGGGTAAATCAAATCCGTAACCAATTAAGGCTGCAATAGGTTCTTTGAGAATTGTTAAAACTTTCATGTCCAACAGGTCACATGCTTTCCGAATGACTGCTTCACAATGTGAGGAGTTCGAAGGGCAGCTGATCACTGCCTTTTTCACTTTCTTTCCCAAATAATGTTCTGCAATATTTTTCATCTTTCCCAATAACAAGCTGACCATATAATCCTGAGAATATTCCTCTCCATTGAACGCAATTCGTTCTGGAGATTCCGTATTTTCCTTCTTCATTCTTTCTTCATCCTCCAGCATGAATTCTTTCAAATCGGAAATAACTTGGTCTGGAGCGAGTGATGCTCCAGGAAGAGGAGGAAATCCTACAATGATTTCTCTCTTGTTTTTTTCATTATCTGTTCCTTCTCCTTCGATGATTGTGTTCACCTTTATCACGGAAGGTGTATGATGAGCACCATCTTCATTCTGTATAATAACCACATGGCTGTTCATATTTTGAACTGGTTGAATCACCGTAGCAGCATAACAAGGCTTATTCGGAGATGAGGAAGTTAAAGCCGATGATGAATTTAAATTTGGAAATGATGAAAGCAAATGTTGTACGTTAAAATAGGCAACGGTGCAGTTATGATTACCGAAATCAATTCCAATAGCTCCATCGAAAACCGCAGTAGTAGATTCGGAGGAAGAAGATGCTGTTGAGGATGAAGAGGCTTGCTCTGTGGATGATGATGTAGCTTTCGAGGAGGCTTTCGATTTCTTTTGGTCATTTTTTTGTGAAAATTCAACTTTTTCTTGAAAGCGGGTCTGACATCTGTGAAGAAACTTTGTTTATCAAGGTTGCAGCTTATAAGCTTGGAGTGCTCTTATCCTAAGAGGTCCTTGATTTCTGAATCAGAAAAATCCTTAAAATGTGAATCTAGTGTTGTTAGATGCAGAACCGATGTTTCCGGTCTCTTACATCGATTCCCTTTTGAAATCTTTGTATTACTGCAAATTTGAAAGCTCTCATGCCCATCAATACCTGTCCTTCAAATTCAAGTGCTCACTTCCTTGATCATCTCCAAATATCGTGTCAAATGACAACTGGTACCGGGTTGCCATTGTAAACACCAAGAATGATTGATGGGGTGTCATTTTTTCGTCAAGTTGACAGGCATCAATTCACAATAAAACGCAACCCGATCATCAAGACATTTTCACAACAAAACAAAAAACTCAACAACAACTTCCTCTCCAACAAGAACAACAAAATGTGTGACGACGTTCAAGCACTCGTAGTTGATAACGGATCTGGTATGTGTAAGGCTGGTTTCGCTGGTGATGATGCACCAAGAGCTGTCTTCCCTTCCATCATTGGTAGACCAAAGCAAAAGTCCATCATGGTTGGTATGGGTAACAAGGATGCCTATGTTGGTGATGAAGCTCAATCCAAGAGAGGTATTTTGACTTTGAAGTATCCAATTGAACACGGTATTGTCACCAATTGGGATGATATGGAAAAGATCTGGCATCACACCTTCTACAATGAATTGAGAGTTGCTCCAGAGGAACATCCAGTCTTGTTGACTGAAGCTCCATTGAATCCAAAGGCTAACAGAGAAAAGATGACTCAAATCATGTTTGAAACCTTCTCTGTTCCAGCCATGTATGTTGCCATTCAAGCTGTCTTGTCTTTGTATGCTTCTGGTCGTACCACTGGTATTGTTTTGGACTCTGGTGATGGTGTCTCTCACACTGTTCCAATTTATGAAGGTTATGCTTTTGCCTCATGCTATTTTGAGATTGGATTTGGCTGGTAGAGATTTGACTGATTACTTGATGAAGATTCTCATGGAACGTGGTTACTCATTCAATACCACTGCTGAGAGAGAAATTGTCAGAGATATCAAGGAAAAGCTCTGTTATATTGCTTTGGACTTTGAACAAGAAATGAAGATTGCTGCTGAATCATCCTCCGTTGAAAAGTCTTATGAATTGCCAGACGGTAACGTGATTACTGTTGGAAATGAAAGATTCAGATGTCCAGAAGTTTTGTTCCAACCAAACTTCATTGGTATGGAAGCTGCTGGTGTCCATGAAACTACTTTCAACTCGATTGGAAAGTGTGATATTGATATCAGAAAGGATTTGTATGGTAACGTTGTCTTGTCTGGTGGTACTACCATGTTTGAAGGTATTGCTGAGAGAATGACCAAGGAATTGACCAACATGGCTCCTGCTTCCATGAAGATTAAGGTTGTGGCTCCACCAGAAAGAAAGTACTCGGTCTGGATTGGAGGTTCCATCTTGGCTTCATTGTCCACCTTCCAACAAATGTGGATCACCAAGGAAGAATATGAGGATGCCGGTCCAGGTATTGTCCACAGAAAGTGCTTCTAAATTGACCTTAGTGGCATATGTACTTCAATAAATCAACAAGTTGTTGTTAAAAGACCTTTTTGCTTAGTCTTCACTCGGAAAATTTCAAATATCTTTACGAGATCTTTTCTTGAAACATTTTGATCTAAGGCTTGCTTGATTTGATTGAATCAAACAGAACTAGTAAGGTTCCTCCTCCACCTGATCCTATACCGAATACCTTTCCGAGATCCTTAAAAGAACAAACAAGGTCTTCTCGCTCTCTGCTTACATCATCATTAAACCTTACTTGTGAGCTTTTCATCCCTCTTACAATCTCTTAAAACAGATCATTACAATCATGCTTCTGGAGAATTTCATTCAAAGCTCATAGAACAACCCAGCTTATGACAAATCACCAATCGGGACTTTATCAGAGCCACGAACGAAGCAGGAATTTTTCCAAAAGTTACCCACTCACCAAAAGGTTTTCCCACCTTCGCGAAATTATGGAATTTTTTTTTGAAACAAGAACAAAAAAACGCGAGAAGAGCTCTCTTTGCTGCAGTCAGTCGACACAAGTCTTGGATTGTCTTGAAGAACGCCTTGAGACGAATCTTGTACAACAATTTGCTTCTCCTCGTTGGTGATATCAGAATCAGCCCATTCATCAGTCCGTCCATTCCTTCATTCATTGTGCATCTTGTTGAAAGAAACTCTTGCGTTGTAAAGTTTTAATTGAAAATTTAAACATTCATTATTTGACCTTCTTCATCACACAGTTGAACCTTTTTACAAACAATGGCAGCCTCATTATTGAAAGAGAAACAATTGAGTTTTTGGTCCTCTCTCATCAACCAAAACCAAAGTTTGAAATTGCCAACAGATTTTCCTCGAACAATGATGGATGAGAATGAGACCAACTCAAACACAATTTTGCAATACGAACAATTGAAGGAAATTATTTCATTAGATGATGTACTCTCCAGTCAGTCCTTTAAAGACAAGTTTTTACAAGTGACAGATTCCGAAGCTCAAAAATCGTTCACAAGAAACACTTTTGTATTGTCTGTTTTTGCATTACTTCTCGCTCGTTATACCTATGAAGAGACATTTTTGATTGGTATTTTGCAAGATGAAAACACAGAACGTGACTCTTTCATCGTCTCTGCAAATATTCCAATGCCATCTGCTGACGAAGACACATTTGAGGGAATTTCCCGAGAAAAGTCGACCACGGAGTACAGTTTAAAAAGTTATTGTCAAACATTCAAGGGGCTTTCAGTGACTCTGTTGGCAATTTGTCACAATTCGGAAATGTTCAGAATATCCTTTCGGAGGTTGAACAAAAACAAGGAAAAGTGGATACTACTCTTCTAGTTCAAGTTTCTTTCAGCTCGTACGATGGCCCTTACAATTTGGTCAACGCTTCCTCTTCTCCTTTCCCAATCTCTAATGTTGATTTGCATTTGCATTTGGATACTAAAACAAATCAAGTGAGCATTTCGTATCAAACTAATTTATTCACAGAACTCAGAATGCAAGACATGTTGAATCAATTGAAGTTGGCTGCTAAACAACTTGTTTCAGAACCAATACAATCGATTTTTGATGTGTCACTTGTGACAGAATATGCCAAGACAGTCCTTCCACATCCAGATAAACCTTTGAATAACGATTTCTATGGAGCAATTCATGAAGTATTCCAAGAACAAGCAAAGAAAATACCCCAACGAATTACCATGGTTGATAGCAAAGAATCTGTAACATATGAAACCTTAAATAAGCTTTCCAATCAATTAGCTCGTCAATTACTTGCCAATGGATTGAAAAGACAAGAAGTTGTCACCATTTTTGGTCACAGAAGCTGCCCTGTAGTATTGGCAATTTTGGCTACATTGAAATGTGCAGCAGTTTTTAACATGTTAGATCCTGCTTATCCAGCAGACAGAATTATTACTTGCTTGGAAGTGTCCTCTCCATCTGCTGTCATTTTGATTGAAGCCTCTGGTCCACTTCCAAAAGAAGTCGTCAAGTACATTCAAACCAAGTCCACTGTTCGATTTGTGGTCTCTCTCAAATCCATTACAGAGAGTGTTTCTGAACAAATCTATGCGGATTATGCAGACACTGATTTGAGCTCAGATCCTGAATGGCGTGACAAGGTACAAATTACACAAGATGATTTTGCAGTGTGTACCTACACAAGTGGTAGTACAGGTATTCCAAAGGGAGTTCTCGGTCGACATGGACCTCTCACTCACTACTATCCCTGGATGAAGCAACGATTTAACTTGAGTGAAAATGATGTCTTTAGTATGCAAAGTGGTATCAGTCATGATCCTCTCCAAAGAGATATTTTCACACCATGGTTCCTGGGTTGTACCATGTATATTCCAACCAATGAAGATATTGTCAATCCTGGTCGTCTTGCAGAGTGGTTTGAAGAAAAGAAAATTACAGTGAGTTGTTTGACACCTGCCATGGGTCAATTATTAACCAGTGCTGCCAGTATTGCTACCACCAGCACTGGAGAACCTCTCAAATTGAATCATTTGAGATATGCATTCTTTGTTGGTGATGTGCTCTCAAAGAAGTTTGTGAAACGTTTGTGTGACATTTCTCCAATTGTTCGAGTCATTAACTTGTACGGCTCTACAGAGACTCAACGTTCTGTCACGTACTATATGGTTCCAAGACCTGGTGAAAAATGTATGGAAACAGGAATTCCTTTCGAAAGATTGAAGGACATTATTCCAATTGGTAGAGGAATGTTAGACGTTCAAGCATTGACTCTCTCCAGATTCACCTCACGAGACGACAAATTCATGTTGTGTGGAATTGGTGAAATGGGTGAAATTTATATGCGTAGTCCTCACCTTTCACAAGGTTACAAAGGAAAGGAAAAGGATACGAGAGAAAAATTCATTCCAAATCCTTTCCTCACCACAGGATACATTGACAGAATGTACAGAACGGGTGACTTGGGAAGATATCTCATTAGTGGAGACGCTGAATGCAGTGGAAGAGCCGATGATCAGATTAAAATCAGAGGTTTCAGAATTGAATTGGGAGAAATTAACACTGCTCTCAATAGCCATGAATTGGTCAAGGAATCAGTGACCATTGTGAGAGAAGATTGTGTTCCTGGAACCAATGAAAAACGTATTGTCACCTACTTTGTTTTGGATAAAGTAGAAATTGAAAAGAGTACCATTTATGGAAACTATTTTACCATGGAAAGTGGTTTGAGAGCGAGTATCATCAAGACCATCATTAAAGACTTGAGACAATATTTGAGAAGCAAACTTCCAGATTACATGATTCCATCTTACTTTGTTCCATTAGACAAGATTCCATTAACACCAAACGGAAAGATTAAGAAACAAGATTTACCAAGACCTGAAACGAGTGCTTCTACTTCCACCGATCAACGACAAGACGAAGAAACCTATGTAGCTCCAAGAAATGACCTCGAACAACAATTAGTGACCATTTGGGGTGAAATTTTACAAGGAAGTTCTGGTCAAGGAATTGGTATTCATGACAATTTCTTTGATCTCGGTGGTCACTCCATCAATGCCACAACACTCACTTTAAAGATTAGACAACAAGTGGAAGGAGCTTCTAAATTACCGGTCGAATTGTTATTTAAGGCACCAACAGTGAGCGCCCTCGCTGTGGCCATCGAACAATTAAGAAGTGGCAAAGGAGTGAGTAAGACACACGTGACCGATGTCTCTTCTGATTGTCACTTGGAGGCCTCTATTCGTCCACACCATCAACTTAACTTTAATGATTTTATTTCCCTATCTAAAACTTGGCAAAATCCAAAGGATATTCTCATCACGGGTTGCACTGGATTTTTAGGAACCTTTTTATTGGCTGACTTTTTAAAGAAGACGAGTGCAAGAATTTATTGTCTCGTCAGAGCTGACAATGAAGAAAAGGCCCGTAAACGTATTTTGGAAAGTTTATTGAGTTATCACTTTTTTATGGACCTCCAAAGAGATGGATCAACAAGAAGAACGTGAAAGTATGAATTTAGTGAATAAGATGAATTTGGCTGAAATTGTGGAGGGACGTATCATTCCCGTCTTGGGAGATTTAACAAAACCTTACTTGGGATTAAGCCCTATCAAGTTCGAAGAATTGAGCGACACCATTGACGTTATTATTCACAACGGTGCTGCGGTTCACTGGCTCTACAGCTATGAAAAATTGAAAGCTCCCAACGTGAATGGAACCCGCGAGATTCTCAAAATGGCCTGTGGTGGTAAAAAAGTTAACACCTGTGCACTATGTCAGCACCACTTCTGTCTTTGATTCGGAACAATACAAGGAATTTACTGATGTCTATGAAGACTCCTCATTGCCCTATCATGAAGATTTGACTGGTTATCCTCAATCCAAATATGTCGCTGAAAAATTATGTATGAATGCAAGAATGAGAGGATTACCTGTGTGTATTTATCGACCTGGTTATATTACTGGTCATAGTAAGACTGGTGTGTGGAATCCAGATGACTTTTTATGTCGAATGATTAAGGGATGTATTCAAATGGGTTACTATCCAGACATGCCAACAAGCAAACTTGACATGTCACCTGTCGATTTTATTTCAGGAGCTATTGTGTACTTGTCGAGGACCATGGATAGTGTGGTAAAACATCAAGCATACCACTTGGTGAATCCTCATGAATTCTTCTTTAATTCATTATTCGAAACTGGTAGAAAATTAGGATTCAAACTTTTACCATTACCATTTAAGGAATGGAAAGAAAAACTTTATCAACAAACAGTTGAAAAGAAGGAATTAAGCACTGGTGAAGAAGAAAATGTCTTGTATCCATTAGTGACCTACTTTACTGATGACTATGATCTCAAAATGACTGCAAAACGTCCATGGTATGACAATACACACACTTTGGAAGGTCTTGAAAATTCGGGTGTCACTTGTCCAAAGGTGATCGAACTCATGACCACCTATTATCACTTTTTATGTAAATGTGGATTTTAGTGCCACCTGAAGAGCCAACAGAATTGGCAAAGAAATTTGGCTTTCACAAAATTCCAGCCAATATTCAGAGAAATCCAAAGACTTCCATGTCCTCGTTGGATCTCTCTGTCATTCACTCGGATGTGAATTCGACCTTCAATGAATCTCCTTCTCCTACTTCGTTCAACTATCAAAGTCTCATGAGAAATAATAGACTTCAATAAACCAATCAAACGCCATGGTGAACAAAAACTCTTTCAACCACACATTACGAATAGACCTCAATAAACGCCATGAACTCTTCAACAATGGCACATGATGGGATTCTTTTGCACTGACGAGAATTCCTCCTTGTACATTTTGACTTGTCTCGACATGTTCCATAACAACATGAATAATAGGTGACAATGAGCAATTGTCTCAGCACCACCACATTGAGGTTTGAGGCAAATGTTGTCATGACCGAGTGCATGCAATATTATTCTTGCTGTAAAACTCTTGATCAATCTCAATTTATTTTCGTATAGAAGATATTATGATCAAAGATGGTGTACTATGATACAATTTTTGAAAACGAAACGAGTTTACGTTTTACAACAAGACGATTCAGAATCTCGAAAGAGAGAGAGAATTTACAACAAATTGCAACCCTTCTTTCCACCAGATGGTTTTTGGTTGGTCCGGCATTGCTTGGCTTGGACTTTCTCACTTCACGAACCAATGCCATGAAAGCCTCATCCACATTCAATCTCTGTTTGGCAGAGGTTTCCAAGGATGGAATACCTAATTGCTTGGCAAATTGTTTTCCTTCATCGGCACTAATGACTCTTTCAGATTCCAAATCGCACTAAATATTTAGAAAATTGTTGTTGAGACAGAATGGGGATGATGATTCATTCATTCATCATTCATGAGAGGTTCAATCGGATAGGGTTAGAATCATAATGGTGATGAAAAGGATATCATCATCGCCAATGAAAATTGTTAATTGGCCAACCACCAACACGACGAAATACATTTAAAACCCATTGGAATGATTGGAGAAATGTATGGAAGGATGGAAGGATGATGATTCCCATAACAATAATAATAACAACACTTACCTTATTTCCTACCAACACCATAGGAACCTTCTCAGCATCCTTCACTCTCAAAATTTGTTCATAGAAATCATTAATTTCCTCAAAAGTCTTTCTATCAATTACGGAATAGACCAACAAGAAACCATCACCAGTTCTCATATATTGATCTCTCAAAGCTTTGTATTCCTCTTGTCCGGCAGTATCAAGAATTTCCAAGAAACATGGTTTATCATCCACTTTGGCGTGCTTTCTATAAGAGTCTTCAATGGTTGGATCGTATTCTTCGACAAAGATGTTTTGAATGAATTGGACAGTGAGAGCACTTTTACCGACACCACCTCCACCGACTGTTGAGACCAACCACCATCATGTTGGTGAGGATTCATTGATGCCATTATCATCATCATTATCATGATGGGTGGAGTGGAGAGGCCATTATTCAACCCAAATGATGGTGGTGGTGATTGATTTTGGTTGTTGTTGTTGTTGTTAGGGTTGAAATTGAAGAGAGACGAACGAGTGGTTGTTGATGTGGTGATTGTTGTTATTGTTATGGTTGAGTCAATGTATTAATAATAATGACAATAAAGTCAAGAAGGCGTGATATCACATGTGTGGAATGATGTTCCATAGGTGTGTTTGTGGTTGTTATTGTTGTGGTTTTTGTGGTTGAGTTGTAATTGTTGTTGTTGTTAATTGTTCGTCAACACACATTTGGAGAGTGTTATTACGAGTGTTTATGTTCGCCATCATTACAAGTTAATTATCACCATCATCAACTTACCAACGGCGAGTTTATATTCCTCCATACCAGAGTTATTGGCAGCTGACATTTTTATGTGAGTGGTGAGAACAAGTTGGTAACGTTAATTTTTTTTGACGTGAACGACGAAAGTATTACAACTGTCGCTTAAAATGTCCAACTGGTGATGCTCGAGAGCAGGTTCCAAGTTCTTCATGAAGAGATTATCACACCACCAAATCGAAAAAGAAAAGCACAACCTTGAATGGTACACTCGACAGAAGAAC
>NW_025408007.1:41712-47095 GCF_008403515.1 Naegleria fowleri | reverse complement strand
AACCTTGAATGGTACACTCGACAGAAGAACCAGTAACTTGATTTCGTGTTTGTTCTGTGAAGAGAGTTCAGAATGCAAGAGAGAACTTTCGTAAATTTGTGCTTGATTGGCCATGATGTGGACAAGAGTGTTATTCTTTCATAAGGTAATGTTTCATTTTCGCGACATGACTCAATATTTCAAAGTAAATGACATTCCCTCACAAACTCGATTGTTCAAAATAGGAATCATTTTAATGTAATTCAAATCACAGGTTGATTTAGAGCAATTCAATAACAACAGAGCTAGCACCGCCTCCTCCGTTGCAAATGGCAGCACAACCCACTTGTTGTTTTCTGTGCTTCAAAGCACTAATGAGAGTACAGAGAATTCTAGCACCACTGCAACCAATTGGGTGACCCAATGCAACAGCTCCTCCGAAAATGTTGACATTACTGACATCCAATCCCAAAAGTCTCATGTTGACCAAAGCAACAGCACTGAATGCTTCATTGATTTCCCACAAATTGACATCGCTTTGCAAAACTCCTGCATGCTTCAAAGCCACTGGAATGGCTGAAGATGGAGCAGTTGTGAAATCAATTGGAGCCTTTTCAGCATCTCCATATCCCAAAATTCTTGCAATTGGTCTAATACCAGCCTTCTTTGCTTTCTCTTCGCTCATCAAAATCAAAGCAGCACCACCGTCTGATAATTTTGAGCTATTAGCAGCAGTGACAGTACCATTTTCCTTCACAAATGCTGGTTTCAATTGTGGAACCTTGTCCATATTAATATTTGTAAACTCTTCATCGTGTTGAATGTATTGAATTGGGTCTCCCTTCTTTTTGGATGGCAAAGCAATGGAGAACAATTCTTCGGACATGTATCCCTTCTCATTTGCTTCAGCAGCTCTTTTATAGGATTCAATAGCATAGGCGTCTTGTTCCTCACGTGTAATTTTATATAATTTGGCTGTTTGTTCGGCACACCAACCCATATGCTCGCCATTATAGGCATCAGTCAAACCATCCTTAAGAATTGAATCGACCAATTTACCATCACCCAATCGATAGCCTGATCGACCCTGTGGAATATAATATGGAGCATTGGACATGGATTCAAAACCACCAGCAACCACACAATTATGAATGCCCAATTCAATGTTTTGAGTTCCATACATGACTGCTTTCATGCCCGATGCACACATCTTATTCACAGTTGTACAAACAACACTTTCAGGGAGTCCGGCATGAATACTTGCTTGACGAGCAGGTGCCTGACCCAAATTTGCTGAGACTACATTTCCCATGATGACTTCTTGCACCTCGGAAAGAGCAACTCCAGCCTTTTGTGTTGCGGAACGAATGGCCAATGATCCCAACTTGGGAGCATCAAAGCCAGAAAGTTTTCCAAGGAAGGAACCGATAGGTGTTCTCTGAGCTGCCACAATAACGGCACGTGTTTTGTGCGTCATGATGAGAAGGGCGCGATGAGGAATGAAGGCAATTCCAAGCAATAAATATTTTTTCGCTTTTTTCAGGTCTTTTCTCGTCGGAAAATAAGCGAGGTTGTAAACTGGAGATCCTTTGAGGGTGAGATGATAAGGTTCGTTCATGAAGGAATTGAAGAGAGAGAAATCCCATTTGATGACGATCCTCTGTTCACTTCTGTATTGAACATTGAGATTGATGAATTAAAAGAGTCTTCGGAATGAGGACCACGCATTCATTCAATCACTTTGAGACACACACACGTGCGCGCGTTGGTGCGTCCACACTCTCTCAATCAATTCGGAATTTTTGGGCATTTCATCGCCACTGATCTTCAAAAGGAACATTCAGTTGTAAATTATTTTTATTATTCAAAAAAAAATACCCTCATCACATACTCACAAGAAATCACACAAACCATGGCACAAAAGAGTAGATTTACTGGTGCTTCAAGAAGATCCTCCTCTTCATCCTCATCCTCTCATTCTTCTTCTCACCAAGTTCCACCCACACAACAACAAACTAGAAATTACTCCACCTCATCCACTCCACAACAACAAGCTAGACCTCAACAACAAACCACAACCCCACCACCACCACAATATCAACAAGCTCCTGTTCAAAGCGGAGGTTCTGGTATTATGGGAAATATTGTTTCCACGGTTGCTGGTACTATGATCGGACATGCTATTTATGATTCAGTTTCTAATGCTTTTGGTTCCAAGGACAATGCTGGAGAACAACAACCACAATACTCTCCACAAGAAATGCAAAAGTGCTTCTCACAAATGCAATCCTTCTCGCAATGTTTGGAACAAAACCCATACTCTATTGGATCTTGCCAATATGCTTTTGACCAGTTGAATGATTGCAAGAGAGGATTGACTCCAATGCCACAACAACCACAAACCAATCAAAACAATGAATGGTAGTTTTGTAGAGTGTTTTTAACTGATTTATTGCGCAGTTTGGGTTTCAGAATTTAGTGGCGCATTTTGATTGGTCAGAATTGGAGATAATAAAAAATTAAAATTTGTGAAATATTGTAGTGATTCTTTGAGAATCTCGCAAGGACAACCCATACTGACTCCTGGTAATTTCAATCTTTTGGATTTATTTTGACAATTTTCAACATCCCTTTTTCTTTCTGTCCTATGCCCGGCATCACGAAGGTTTGATAGAAAGCAATTCGTCCACAGTTCATTCAATTCGAAGTAGTGCTGTCAGACACTTTTGTAAAGGCTCGCAGTAATCACAAGGGTTATAACTTATCAATCGATAGGATTTGATGATTCGAACCTTGATGGTGGCGACCTTCATATTTTATCATCATATAGCGATAACAAAACAATATACACACTTTATTGTTTATTCCCATCAAATTCCAATAGATCCATAATGTAAGAAGGAACAGCTTTGGTGAAACATTCGGATTGTTGGATGATTTTAACACAATCATTCTTTGAATCGTTGACAAAGTGGATGAAAATGCTCTTTCCAACATTACAAACTGCTCCTCTAGTTGTTACAAGGAATTGAATACTGGGATCTAAAACAACAATTCCTTTTCTTCCTTTGGATTGTTGTCATAATGAACTGGAAGTGAGAGAATACGAGGTGCTGATGTTGAGTCACCATCCTTGCTCTTCTTTTTCAAAATTTCATCGGTAAATGTACCAATCCAGGTCCATAGAAACGGAAAGAAAACACTTCCTTTGATTCGTAAATAATTGAAGTGGACATTCCATGCTGATGTTGAGTCACCACCTTAATAAATGAATTGCTAACGAATATGATTCGTTAGAAAACAAAGCACATGCAAAGAAACTCACCATGAATATCTTTTGACTGACACTTAAGATATTCTTATTCTGGCCGTCACCATAAGTAATTATTTTCCCAAGGTCTTTAAGAGTGTCTAAGGATTCCTTTTGAATTGAAGTGGAGTCCAACAATCCAAAACGATCGAGGTAAAAGATCGATAAGTTTCTGACATTAACGGAAAAGAAATCTAAGGTACCGATAGATTTTGGAAAGTATTTGTTTTCCGTATCCTTGGAAATGAGTGCCAAAACCACTTCGTTTGAAGTACATGTCATCACTTTTGATAAAGACTCTCTATTTGGATATTCTGCGCTGCTTTGATTTTGTTGGTCACCATCTCAACAAGGAGGTTTTGTTTTAATAAGCCTCCTTTTTTATAGATTTCAAGTTCATTACTTTAGACCTGAAAGTGAACTATGGCAATAAATCGTTCTTAAAATGCCACCCAAATAAATTATATCTATACTTAAGATAAACATAGAGTGATATCAGCTTATAAAGACATCAGAATTATAAAAGATATAACCCTCATAGGTGGATTTAAGTACTTCATTAACGTTTTAAAACGCTTCCTTAGAGCACAGACCTCCTGCTTTGTTTGGGATGAAAAGGCTTGCTTTGTTCTTTTCATGACGAAGAAATGTCAAAGCAAAGATGATGTGGGTGTGTTTTTTTTGTTTGAAATTAACAATCCTTATTCAATTGATTTTACAAATAGCCAAGGACATTATATAAAAAAATATAGCCGCGGTCTGCAGGACTCGAACCTACGCGGGTTTCCCATTGGATTTCAAGTCCAACGCCTTAACCACTCGGCCAAGACCGCTTCATTGACACTAGGAATATTCTAAAATATTGGGAAATTATTTATTGATTGGAGTCACTGCATTCAATCATGTTCCGTATGTTGTTTCTGGTTTGGACAATAATCAATCGTTGTGATGTATTCATATTCAATATTTTTTAAAAAAATTAAAAATGTCTGACGATTGGTCCCAGCGTCTCTTTTGCCCAATTAAATTCCGAAAAATTGGGGGCGTACATAAAATATTTGACGTATTTGACGGAAAGAGAAAAAGAGAAGACAAAGAGAAAGGAGACGAAGGAAAGAGAGAAGACAAAGAGAAAGGAGATGGAAGAACAGACAAAGAGAATGAAATTGGAAAATCGAGTAACGACTGAAGAAAGTACAATAACCTCATCGGAGTTGTATCAACGTCTTTCAGTCTCTGTTGAAAAATTTCAGAGTGAAGAAGAATCAACACAATTCAACAATAGTACTATTCCAGCATTACAAATCAATAGTAATGATCAAGCAAGTAGTTCAAACATGATTTCTCTAACAATCAATGAAAAAAATTTGGACAAAGAAACACGTGTCCACCAGTTCTTTAAAAAACTGTTCTCAAATGAAATTTCCACAGTATATACAGCCGTTGATACAAACAAAACTATTATTCATAACAGAAAGCCCGACTTTACGTTTATTCCCAAAATGTTTAACCTAACAGAAAATGATCCCAGAGCAATAGAACATTTGGCGCTAGGTTTTTTTAGAATTGAAAAAGGATACAAAAGTGATTGAAACACCACATATCCTTGGCCAGCTTTGTGATTACATGTTTAGGGCACTCAAAGATAGCTACAAGTCCTATGTTTTTGGATTCGTTTCAAACTTCAAGGACATTATTTTTGTGAAGATGAGAAAATCGATGACAGAACTGGGCGAGGAAAATATTATCACCACAAGAAGTCCAAAATTGAGTCTTTTCTCCACTGGAATTCAGAACTCTGATGGATATAGTTATCTCAAAAGACTTTTAAACACTCCAACACAACAAACATGGACAGACAATCGAACCTTTACACTTGGAAAATTTATTACTGCAGGAGCAACGTCGTTGGTGTTTGATTTTGGAGATGGTAAGATTATTAAACTTGCCAAAACACCAAGCGACAACACACATATCATTACAGAAACAAAAACTATTACTTTTTTGGACGAGAAAGGAGTGAATCCTCTTCCAAAAATTGTTGAGCATGGAAATTATTGGATTGTGATGGAAAAGTGTTATCCCTGTACATCT
>NW_025408007.1:23248-41702 GCF_008403515.1 Naegleria fowleri | reverse complement strand
TAAAATATTTGACGTATTTGACGGAAAGAGAAAAAGAGAAGACAAAGAGAAAGGAGACGAAGGAAAGAGAGAAGACAAAGAGAAAGGAGATGGAAGAACAGACAAAGAGAATGAAATTGGAAAATCGAGTAACGACTGAAGAAAGTACAATAACCTCATCGGAGTTGTATCAACGTCTTTCAGTCTCTGTTGAAAAATTTCAGAGTGAAGAAGAATCAACACAATTCAACAATAGTACTATTCCAGCATTACAAATCAATAGTAATGATCAAGCAAGTAGTTCAAACATGATTTCTCTAACAATCAATGAAAAAAATTTGGACAAAGAAACACGTGTCCACCAGTTCTTTAAAAAACTGTTCTCAAATGAAATTTCCACAGTATATACAGCCGTTGATACAAACAAAACTATTATTCATAACAGAAAGCCCGACTTTACGTTTATTCCCAAAATGTTTAACCTAACAGAAAATGATCCCAGAGCAATAGAACATTTGGCGCTAGGTTTTTTAGAATTGAAAAAGGATACAAAAGTGATTGAAACACCACATATCCTTGGCCAGCTTTGTGATTACATGTTTAGGGCACTCAAAGATAGCTACAAGTCCTATGTTTTTGGATTCGTTTCAAACTTCAAGGACATTATTTTTGTGAAGATGAGAAAATCGATGACAGAACTGGGCGAGGAAAATATTATCACCACAAGAAGTCCAAAATTGAGTCTTTTCTCCACTGGAATTCAGAACTCTGATGGATATAGTTATCTCAAAAGACTTTTAAACACTCCAACACAACAAACATGGACAGACAATCGAACCTTTACACTTGGAAAATTTATTACTGCAGGAGCAACGTCGTTGGTGTTTGATTTTGGAGATGGTAAGATTATTAAACTTGCCAAAACACCAAGCGACAACACACATATCATTACAGAAACAAAAACTATTACTTTTTTGGACGAGAAAGGAGTGAATCCTCTTCCAAAAATTGTTGAGCATGGAAATTATTGGATTGTGATGGAAAAGTGTTATCCCTGTACATCTTTATCTAAATCAGAAATGAAAGCTTTGGTGGAATTGGTAAAAGTTTTCACCAAGCAGGTGTGTTACATAGAGATATTAGGCCTCAAAATATAATGAAAACAGATAGTACTCCATTATTAATTGATTTTGGATTCTCTGTAAGGATTGAAGAACACCACTCAAACTTTGCAGGCACTTCAACATTTTGCGCAGAACAATATTCTGAACATTGGACACACAGATTAACCTCAACCTATCTCAAAATCTATGACTATGAATCCTTGTTGAAAGTTTTTGTCTACTTTGCAGATACAACTGTCTGTGTTGAAAGAAAGGACAAAAATGAAACAAATACGAAAAAACACGATTTGGATCAAATTCGCACATCGATGTTGAATTAATTTCCCTTGTTTTTGCTTGATTTCATGGTTTTTTCTTGTTTTCCTTGAATTTTCACTTTTTAATGCACAGAGTCAACTCAACAACTCTATCGGTTGATCAAACAACATCAAAAAATAACCGAAACAACTAATCATCATTGTGTGATTCAATTCATCGACAACATGCCCAAAGAACAAACCTTTGATATGTATATGTGTCGTACAATGGAAACACAAAAGTATACAAGAATAGAGCAATATTCTCCTTGGGTCAATCGAACAGGAGACACTGAAATTAATCGTCACATAATCAATGAATTTGAATATCCAAATTTTCCTTCCTTTGGAGACGGTGAATGGGCCAAAAATTATATGACTGTAAATCAAAAGAATGTTGGAGACAATCTTAGAAAAAGATTTCAAGTGGATCTACCTCAAGATTTTGACAATGTTCCTTACTGTTGCATTGCATCAAATTTAGTGATATCATATGACACAAGGATGGAATTATATTATGCTCACTTGAGTCATTGGGTTCAAGCAAAGAATGGAAAATATTGGATTGAGAGTTTTTGAATTTTCAATTAAAGTTTTCTCTTCTTTTGTGACACTTGTGTACTTGATTGTTGATGATTGTTGTTCTTGTGGAGACTCTTTGAGATGAGAAGCATTCCATGAATACAATTTCTTGAGCCGTTTTTCACTCCAATACGTGGCTCCATATTTTTCTCTCAAATCCAAAGCAGGTCAAAATTCTTCTCCATTATACACAACAGCAGCTGTTTCGTGATATGAATTTTGTTGCGGCCTCTACCATTGTTAATCACTCTATTAAATACAGCATGATGAAACAAATGAGAGCGCTTAAAATTGACAAAGACAACTTTTCATCCAAACCATAACATGATGACAAAAAATTCCATAATCAGCTTGTCCAAAAGTATTATTTTCAAGTGTTAATTTCTGAGCCGTATATTTGAATCTTCTTGCTTTGATTCTACGATAATAATGATATTCCTTAATAAATTCAAAATTTTCAAATATTTCTCTTGGGTGTGCTTCTCAAGACCGGCCACAACTTCGATATTCTATAAAATTATGTTACACTGATCTTCTGACAACATGCTTGATTTGGCTGTCACTCTGTCGGATGTTTGTGAAATACCATATTCAGAAACTCGATGCTTCAATTCCCTCCAATTAAAATGTTCAAGACCTTTTAGTTTTTGCAAGTTCTGCAATATCACATTGTTATACTGTACATTTGAAGCCATGTAGACAATAGTAGACTTTTCAAAGTATGTTTTTTTGTGTCACATATTTGATTTTGTAATTATATGATGGAATAGAACGGAATGAACGTATTTGTTGCTTAAATTCATACAAAGGTTTTTTAATTATTGAATAATGAGTGATGGGGTTGAAGTGTCAAGTTCATTCTTTACGGCAAAATTTTTTTTGATTTTTTTTGAGTTCGTTAAAACACATCCTCGAAGTCCGGAGTTGACTTTTGCTGGCCAGTCTTGCTATGTTTCGCAATGCAATAACTGCATTTCTACAATTATATCCTGATAGGCAGTGATTGAAAAAAGGTGGACCAAAAAGGTATAGACAATCTTTTTTGGTCGGTGGAATTGTAATATTCTTGACAACATTTCACAAAACGATTCCAATAAGCTCCTTGCCACCATTTGCTATTTCAATCAGTCGACCTTTGCGCTTTAGTTGATCTTCTGAAAGTTGATTAGGGTCACCATTATGATCCAATAATTACTCTTATTCTGCGGCTCGCATTTCCCAGACCGAGTGGGTCTGAAGTCTTGACCAGTCATTAGAACTGATTTTGCTTTTACCTTCTCCAGTAGCAGCCACTTCCATTCTCAAAAACTGGATGTGCAACAAAGTTTGCAATGTTCTAAGACTCTGGATGAGATTGAATCCCCGTCGTCTGTGTTCAACTTGTCCTGTCTGCTTAACTGGTCTGCCTCTCATACAATAAGGAGTGTAGGTATTGAGGGTTAGGCGAATAAGTGTAATTTCAGCCATTAACGAAACGGCACATGTGCCTTCAGACGATCTATCTTGCTGAATTTTACTTGTGTTCATAGTTTGGGCAAGTGAAACCTTGTTTGTCAAGTTGAAGAGGAAGATACATTTCCAACTTGAGTAACTTTCCACGATCAAACTTACTGCAATTGTCCTCCTAGTTAAGGAAGGCTGTTCAAGATCTCTTTGAAAGTAAATAAACTTAAATTTGCAATATTGTTGCTGGATTTCTATATAATTATGGAGCTTGGACATGTCACAAGATTGAATTAATTGGCTCAATAACTTTTATTTCCTTCTCTTGACGATCGACTCTTCAAACACTACTACTGAGTCATGGTATTATTACTTTGCATGTCGTTGAATGAATTATCCATTTCCTCCCTCACAACTACCCATTTTCTTTGAGTCTCGTTTGAAATATCCTTTTCAAAATTACCTCCAATGATGGTAGTCGCAACATTTGAATTACTCAAATATTTCACACACGTGTCAATAATTTCATTGCGTGTTGCATCTAAAATAACATTTCTTCTGAATTGTCTCAACTCGTCATCAATTCCAAATACAACTTTACTCTGGGCGTGAGCATGAGGTGTCACAGGTGAGTCCAAATGTTGGAACACTTGCAACTTGGCTTCTTGAATTGTTTTTGGAGTGACAGAGTCTTTCATCTGAATCCACTCGGCAACATTGGAGCAAATACCAATGGTTCTATTTGGATTTGGATCCCTATATGACGAAAAGGTAAAAACGCCATTCATACTTTGAGAGGCATTGGAGCCGTAGGCGCCTCCGCGTTCTCTCACTTCCTGATGCAAATAATTGGAGTGTAGAATGGAAGAGACCACTCGAAGAAGGGCAGAGTCCTTGGTAGCAAATGGTGTAGTCACTAGTGCTCTACCCACAAAACTCACCGAGGATGGAATGGAAAGATAAGTGTTGATAAATTTGGGTTTAAATTCGAGTTGAGCTTTCATCTTGGCCTCACTCGTCACAGTTTCATTTTCAATCGCTTCATAGAAATGTCTTTCCATTATTCTCATCATTCGATCACGTTGGTGCTCTTCGCAGGTAATGAGAATTTTCATCTTTCTCTTTCTCAATAAATAAGGCACAAGTTCTTGAAGTGAGGTGGCAATGAGTTCAGTATTGGCTTCCGTGGAGAGCTGTTTCAAGAACCTCATGGCATCAATTCCACTCGTGGCATTAATCAATGAATCATAGAATGAAATGTTAGCAGCAGCATGAGTTTTGGCATAGTGATGTCCACTGTGTAAGATTCCACTTGCAGCATCAGATGCAGCTTGATCAATGCAATTTTGTAAGAAATTCAAATCTCCAAGGAAGTTCACATCTGTGTAAATTTCTCTCATCAAGTCGACCATTTTCTCTGCATTTCGTTCCAAACAATAAGAGGAAAATTTGAGAGCAAACGAAAATTCATCGATTTTTTCGAGACTTGGAACGAGAACAGGAGAGGCATCAACTCCACCGGTATAGAGTTCAATTTGATGAGCGAGTTGGAGGTAATTCCACTTGCTTGTTCCCACTCTTACAAGAAGCTACATTGTGAATAGATTCGGAAAATAAAAAATCCATTATTAAATCAATAGAATATCAAAGGCAAAGGTTACGATGTTCTGTGTCAATGAAACATATTTCTCAATTCAATCCTACTTACATCTCCAAATATTGGAACGAATTTTTGTAAATGTTCTGGAACTTCGCCAAGAGAGAATGGAACTATGGATGTCACGTGAATAATTCCATTGGTACCTTTCACAACATTCATATGAAATTCAGGCTCGGCTTTTTCCTTCACGAGTTGAACCATTTGTACATCAATAATTTTTCTCGAAAGATCATCTACAGTTAATGTTGGTAAAATCTCAACATTCTTTGCCTGCTCAACTTTGGTTTCCTCCATTTCCTTATATTCCTCAACGATTCGTGTCTTGTCAGAGTCAGAAAGCGCCATCACAATTGAGTCGAGCTTTGCTGCTTCCATGGCTTCTTGCTTATCAAAGTAATTGGGATCTGGATTCATCACAAAGATGACCTTATGAGTATTATTGAGGAAGTATTTCTTAATCTTATCTTTGAAGAAGTTTGGATTTTCCAATTCCTTTCTCAGTCTGTCCAAGTAATAGTTAATTTTGAATGTGCTAATTGGATCATCATTGTGAATCCAATTTGAGAACACTGGAAAACAAATATTGACACCAAAGTTTGGAGACTTTTTCTTGATGGACAACTCCAAGCTATGAAGAACAGTATCAATCAGTCCTTGATCAATTCCATTCTCAATTACTTCATGGAATGTATCGTCGATGGCCTTCTCTACGGCCTCAACTTGATCCTTAGCAATACCTTGAGCTCCAATCGTGAATATTGGATCACCAACACTCGAGTCAAATCCACAGTAAGGAGCAAAATCAGGAGCCAATCCTGAAGCAATAATATTCTTATAGAATACACCTCTTGGTTCGTCCATTAACAATGCTGAAAGAAATGAAAGAGAAAATGTTTCGAATGCATCACTCTTGTCATTCATCACATAGGCAATGGCAAATTTGGTTTGTTTCTGTTCATCAATGACCATAGAATCAGGAGGTCCTAAAACCTCAACTCTCTTTGGTTCAGTAAATCTTTTCACTTGCTTTGGGACCTTTCTTGGCGGAAGTGCTGAGAATTTTGAAAAGGCATTCTCATTCATGAATTTAATGTGCTTTAGGAAGGAGAAACAACCATAGGTAAATATTTTCGCTCTACTTGGATGGTAGTTTTGCTTGTGGAAATTTTTCAATTCTTCATAAGTTAGATTGGGAATAGCTTGCGGCTCTCCACCGCTGTTGAAGGCATAAATTGTACCAGGAAGAATGGCTTTGTGTAACTGCGTGCCGAAAAACTGATTACTGTCACTCATAGCTCCTTTCATTTCGTTATAGACAACTCCTTTAATTTTCAATGGAGAATTTGGATCGAGAGGATTTTCAAATTCTAATCTGTGACCTTCTTGTTTGAAATCTGTGTTCAAAATTCTAGGTTTTAGTGTAGAATCCAAATAAACAGACATTAAATTATAAAAATCTTTTTCGTTTTGAGTACTAAATGGATATGTCGTATGATCACTAGCTGTGTATGCATTCATGTAGGTATTTAAGCTTCTCTTCATCATGTTAAAGAACAAGTCTCGGACAGGATATTTCTCGCTTCCACATAATGTTGTATGCTCTAAAATGTGTGGTATTCCAGTGTCATCGTTTGGAGGTGTTTCAAATGTAATGGCAAAACAATTATTCATATCAAAAGGAGCGTCTAAATGTAAATATTCAGCTCCTGTTTGTGTATGTTTTAAACGATATGCCACCAAATCAAATTCCTTCAATTCTTGAATTGTTTCCAAAACCCACCCATCAATGACATCTCCTTCTTTAAGAGATTTTTCTTGATACACCACCGATTGCAATTCCTTGCGATGAGGATTCATTGGATGATGAAAATTTCTTTCTTGAAAACTCTCGCAAGCTTCCATCATCAATCGGATACCTCCACGACGACCAGAGCCATTATTAAATAACAACGAAGAAGATTTTGCATCCTCAACTCCGAGTCCATTTTGATGCTTTTTAAGAGATTTTCCAGATGATAACGACGATGAGAAGACGAGACGTTTTGTACCTTCCGACCGCAAGTGTCGAGTGCCCACAAGTTTTCTCATTTTTTTTCTATTTTCAAAATTTAAAATTGATTGAGTGTTGACTCCAGCAATGAAATTGGAGAATGAAACAATAGAAAGCACGGTAGTATTTGTGTATGGGAAAGAATAATTTAATCAAAATAGAAAAAAATGAACAAAAAAGAACGAATAAAGGCTTTTTCAGATGGAGATTCGGAAGAAGAACAGATCAACAAAAGCCGATGCACAAAGAAATCATTTACATCCAGTGAGGTTTTATCGTCAAATATGAATGAACAAGAGACACATGAGGAACATTCGGATTATTCTGATTGATTTTTCAGTTCATGATTATTCGGAAATATTCCTCTACCAAAATTTGAAAGTGCTAGGAATTTGGAAGGTCTATTTAAACATAAATTTGCATTACAACAACTTGGAAAGAAAAAATATTTGGAAAATAGAGAACTAAAATATGATATCTTTGTTCCGATTGAATTTAATAATGATCAAACATTTTTACTAAGCTATTTCTGACAATTCCAGTATCACCTGACAATTTCAAAAACAATACTTTGGGTGCATCTCTTCATCATTCGAAAGAATTAAGAGCGGAGAAAAGCCATACCGATTGTTTACAGTCCACAATGGTAAAAAAGACTCATCCGGAGATGGTAGTACCAATTTATTACCTCAAAACTTGAAGCACGACAAGGAATTCATATTGGACGCTATTTCACAACATGCCACTAACCTACAACATGTATCTCCAGATCTCAAGAAGGATCATGAGTTTATTTTGCAAGCAGTACAACGAAATGGATTTGCACTCGAAAATTGTAAACAGAACAAACAAATTGTATATGAAGTCATCAAACAATGTCATCATACAATAGCTTATTTATCCAATAAGTTGAGAAATGACTTGGAATTCTTACTTTCTGCTGTAAAACAAAATGAACAAATATTAATGTACTTGTCAGATCATTTAAAGAGCGATAGAGATTTTATGTTAAATGTAGTGAAAAGAAATGATATCGCTCTCAAGTACGCCACTATGGATCTCAAGAAAGATAAACAAGTTGTCATTGAGGCAGTATGCCAGAATGCTTCTTCATTTCAATATGTCTCACCAGATCTGAAGTCTAATAAGGATTTCATTTTAGAATGCGTATCAATTAATGTTTGTACGTTGGGATATGTGTCCTACAGCTTAAGAGTGAACAAAGAATTTATGTTACATGTAATTGAGAACTATAATGGTTATGCAGCACATTATGCAAGTTATTAGTTGCAAAGAGACAAATTTATTCTGTTTTCATACTTTATGGCAAGGCATGAGAAATCAAACTAGTGATTTGATGGCACATTTAATTTTAGCCCACCTTAGCAGCGCAATACTTTTTTCGAACGATTAACCACGAAGATTCAAAAAACAGAAATGCAGCAACGGTATATTATTTGTTATAACGGGTAAGGTAGGACTTCAAAATAGACTTCAAAGCCGCATTTGGAAGATTTTGACATACATATCGCGAAAAATTTATTGAAGTCTATATACCTAAGCTTACCGTGTGTGTGAAAAAAATGCAAAACGTATTATATCAAAAGAGTTCCAAAAGCAACCCAATGAATCAAGTTTTGGTTGGTTCACTCATTGGCATGCTTGTGTTGCTTTTTGCAACACTCTCATGTCATTCAGTCATGGCTGCTGATGTGAATTGGTCCTCACTGACTGCCGAGCAATTACAACAACTTCCAGACAATGCTTTCACGTCCATGACTTCGTCAGACCTTTCATCTATTCCTCCATTGGCTTGTAGTGGATTCAAGAGTTCTCAAGTTTCAAGTATTAATGATTATGCTTGTAATGGATTCAAGGCGACATGCTTTTCCAATATGAATTCATCGGCTTACTCTGGATTTAAACCATCATGTTTTGGAAAAGTACCGAGTCAAGAGTTGGGTGGCATCAATTCTGCTTCAAAGTTTTCACAATTGAGTACAAGTGTGATTAGTTACCTCTCAAAGAGTGCCATTAACGCTCTAAATGAAGAGGCATGTGCTGGATTTACCTCATCTCAAGTCTCAGCCATCAATAATGATTATCCAAATTATGCTTGTTCTGGTTTCACTTCTCAATGTTTTAATACCATTCCTGTGGCAAGTTTATCAGGTTTGAAATCATCATGTGTTGGTAAATTAGGTGTTGACATGGTGAATCAAATTGCTGGAACAAGTATTGCAAATTTTCCTGCAGCTTCCTTTGCAGGATGGGTTTCGAATCAAATTTCCGAGTTGACCAACTTGGACATTTGTTCAAATTTTAGTCAAAGTCAAATCAGTGCCTTAAACAACGATTATCCTGTGTATGCATGCAACAAATTACAAGCAGCATGTTTATCAGCCATACAACCCAATGCTTATGCGGGAATGTCTCGATCTTGTGTGACTCAGTTGAACGTTAAAGAATTAAGTTCTGGAATTTCACAACCTGAACAACTCTCTAAAATTCCTGCCTCTTCTTTTTCTGGTTTTTCCTCAAATCAAATTGCCAAGTTGTCTCCAAAGACATGTTCTGGACTCCGATCTGATCAAGCTTCCAAAATGGATAATAGTTATCCTCAAAATGCATGTAAAGGTTTTCAAGCGAATTGTTTTTCGAAAATACCAGCTCGCGCATTCAGTGGATTCACCAGAGAGTGTGTCTCAAATTTTGATGCCTCTCAAGTGAGTGGATTGTTGACCTCTCAATTGACACAACTTCCAGATGCTTCTTATTCAGGATTCTATTCCAATCACATTTCACAATTGAATCCAACATCATGTGCTGGCATGTCAAGCAGTCAACTGTCAAACCTTGACAATTCTTATCCCAACAATGCCTGTCAAGGTTTCAAAGCAGAATGTCTTTCCAATATTCCAGACAATTCATATGATGGTTTTACCAGTAGTTGTGTTTTTATTTGGGATGTCACACAAGTGAATGGAATTTCTTCTTCTCAGTTGAAACAAATGACTCCAAAAGCATTCAGTGGTTTCACCTCAAAACAGATTGCAAACTTGAATTCCAAATCATGCTCTGGAATTTCAAGCTCTCAAATTTCCTCTCTCGACAATTCGTATCCCAACTATGCCTGTCAAGGTTTCAAAGCAGATTGTCTTTCAAGAATTGTAGATTCAAGTTATTCTGGATTCACATCGACTTGTCTTTCAATGCTTCTTCCAGAGAGCATGAAAGGAATTTCAGCATCTCAATTAGCAATGATTCCATCCAATCAAGTCCATGGATTGACACAGAATCAAATGGCACAACTCAATAATTCCACATGCTCTGGTTTCACTTCATCTCAAATGGAAGGATTAAGCAATTATGCTTGTCGTGGATTTCAATATGGATGTTTGTTTGAATTGATGCCACTCAATATTGTTGCATCTATAAGTGCAGAATGTTTTTCGAATATTCCATCCACCACTGTGACTGGATTTAAACCAGAAGCAATTCCTTATTTTACTTTTGAAACATTCTCAGGTTTTGAATTGGATCAGTTGATCGCCTTTGTCAATGCGTATGGAGAGAAGAATTTTGTTTCAGTGGCTACTCAGAAACAACTGTCAACTGTCAGCAGAAGTGTGGTGTTGCAATTTAAGGAAAAGATTGAACAATCTTACATTCAGAAATATCGAACGTTGAATGATACCACCCATCAACTCTCTTCTCTGACATGGTTACAATTAAGTCTTACCACCGATGACTCTTTAAAAAAGGTCTTGAACTCTAACTCGATCACATTCATCACCAACGATCAGACATTTCTTGGACTTGACAATCGTGTGTACCTTTTACCAAAAGATGTCTTTTCAAAACTTCAAGTCACGTCCTTTTCATTCTTTTTGGAAGACACGGTGAGTGGAATTTCAGATGAACAAATTCAGTACATTACTCCATTAGCTTTTGAATATCCAAAAGGTCTTTCCTCTGATGTGCCATCGATTAATGTCCAAGCAGTGAAAGGAATGACCTATCAACAACTTGATATGCTTCTCAAATTTAACAACCTGGCACGATTATTCACGTGTCCACAATTCATGGCCATGACTCGCGATCAATTGGATTATATAAGAAATAGTGAGAGTTACAAACAATTGGAGAGACAATGTGGAACTCCAAATCCTCCTCAGCCACAACCTTCGAAATCAAAACCTCCACAACCTTCAAGATCAAACTCGCCTCAGCCACAACCATCTGGATCTCGTATTCCACCTCCTCCACGTCCACAACCATCCACGAGTCCATTAAGGAACACTTCAGTGATGCCCATTCAGAGCCAAAAACCTCAACCAAAAAAGATCAGAGGGAATGATGATGATTGGTTCAAGCTTTTTGGCTGGTCTATTTAGTGTGTTGTTATTGGCAGTTTTGATGATGCAATAAAGCCGGTAGTTTGCAAGCAATGTCATGCCATAAGTATAAAGATCATGTGTAAAACGCGACAATCAAGAACCAATTTGTTCCATCACACAACAAAAGAACGCTCTTTTTTGAAGTATTACAATTATTGGATTTATTGGAATTTGATAATGTGCATCCAAGGTCAATTTAGAAGCACTTTCTGTGGACAATACCTGGACCGGCATCCTCATATTCTTCCTTGGTGATCCACATTTGTTGGAAGGTGGACAATGAAGCCAAGATGGAACCTCCAATCCAGACCGAGTACTTTCTTTCTGGTGGAGCCACAACCTTAATCTTCATGGAAGCAGGAGCCATGTTGGTCAATTCCTTGGTCATTCTCTCAGCAATACCTTCAAACATGGTAGTACCACCAGACAAGACAACGTTACCATACAAATCCTTTCTGATATCAATATCACACTTTCCAATCGAGTTGAAAGTAGTTTCATGGACACCAGCAGCTTCCATACCAATGAAGTTTGGTTGGAACAAAACTTCTGGACATCTGAATCTTTCATTTCCAACAGTAATCACGTTACCGTCTGGCAATTCATAAGACTTTTCAACGGAGGATGATTCAGCAGCAATCTTCATTTCTTGTTCAAAGTCCAAAGCAATATAACAGAGCTTTTCCTTGATATCTCTGACAATTTCTCTCTCAGCAGTGGTATTGAATGAGTAACCACGTTCCATGAGAATCTTCATCAAGTAATCAGTCAAATCTCTACCAGCCAAATCCAATCTCAAAATAGCATGAGGCAAAGCATAACCTTCATAAATTGGAACAGTGTGAGAGACACCATCACCAGAGTCCAAAACAATACCAGTGGTACGACCAGAAGCATACAAAGACAAGACAGCTTGAATGGCAACATACATGGCTGGAACAGAGAAGGTTTCAAACATGATTTGAGTCATCTTTTCTCTGTTAGCCTTTGGATTCAATGGAGCTTCAGTCAACAAGACTGGATGTTCCTCTGGAGCAACTCTCAATTCATTGTAGAAGGTGTGATGCCAGATCTTTTCCATATCATCCCAATTGGTGACAATACCGTGTTCAATTGGATACTTCAAAGTCAAAATACCTCTCTTGGATTGAGCTTCATCACCAACATAGGCATCCTTGTTACCCATACCAACCATGATGGACTTTTGCTTTGGTCTACCAATGATGGAAGGGAAGACAGCTCTTGGTGCATCATCACCAGCGAAACCAGCCTTACACATACCAGATCCGTTATCAACTACGAGTGCTTGAACGTCGTCACACATTTTGTTGTTCTTGTTGGAGAGGAAGTTGTTGTTGAGTTTTTTGTTTGTGTGAAAGAATGCTGTTAATAATTATTGAAAAAATTTAAAGATTTGGTGTGACGTGTTGCTGGACCTTCAACAAACCAATGATATTTTTGATGTATTGTAAACTTGATAGTGATGGATGATGACCCAAACCATAAATGAAAGTTGCCTTCCCAATGAAATTGTCATTCACTTGATGAAAGGTGTGCATTTCTGAGAGATGTCTGATCATCCTCAAAGAAAGCAAGTGTCTTACTGTAAATGCCAACAATTTCTCCCTTTCAAATTGACAACTTCAAGAATGAGACTTGGTTAAACCTAGGTTATGGAGGGTAAATTTATTTGAATTTGTGAAGCATGTGGATACATTTGGCAGATAAAGGGTCAAATCTATGTGTCTTCAATATATTTAAATATTTAAACATTCTTACATAGTGGTTGACAATAGTTACGTTTGGAGAGATGAGAACTCTACTTTCGGAAATTCCTATTTCTCATTTCCAAAGTATTATGGGAGGGTCGTGAGGAGAAGTACTGATTGTTCATGACTTCCTCACCATATTGATTCATCACTCGGTAATTGAATTGTTTTCGTTGTCTTGTTCCTCCGACAATATTATCCATGGAAATTTCGGAAGAATAATTGTTGTATCCCTTGTTGCTTCTTGTGCAGACCATTTTGATTATTTGCTTTGCTGAATTGAATGCAGTTGTTAGTGTTTGTTTTTCTTTGTTGTCTTTCCAGTTTTTTAGAGAATTTCCAGATGTTTCTGTATTCCACAAAAAAATGGATGACAGCGAGCTCGATAAAAAGTGTCATCGAGTTGTTGTTCCGAAAATCATCAACAAAAAACAAAACAACTAAAGTAACAGCAATATACTTTTAAACCAACAACAACATCATGGTCTCTAGAACATCATCGAACGACAATTCCTCTTCTCCATCCAACAACACTGATAAAATTCCAACAAAAACCGAATGGGTTCGATCTCAACCTATTGATATTACCAAACGATTACCTAATTTTGATATTGATCCATGTAATGTAGTGAGTGGAACCAGAAGAAGAAAGAATTTGGATTATCATGTCTCAAATTTAACGGGAATGCAAGTCACTGTGAAGCGATCCTCAAAGAATACTTTGGAAAAGAGGTCCACGTCTTCCTCTTCGAAAATTACAAAATCAAGAAAGATGAAAAAGTAAATATCGTTTACTCTAAATTTATAATGTACGAATATCAATAAAACGTAATACACTCAAGAGTTTATTTTTTCTTTTTTTTTTCTCTTATTCATTCTATTCGATTCTGGGTTGTTCGAGAATTTTTGCCACCGGAGAAAAAACCATTTTGTCCTCCTATAATTTATTATAAAGAAAATCATTCGAATGTACGATCGTTCAGAAACCCAGTTTTGTCCATTCCGTCGGCAAGACAATAACCACTCCGAAATTGGTGCGATTGGGATCTGGCAAGCCATTCTTCATTAAAAAAAAATGTCTCTTTGTGGTCTTGTCACTCGGACACTCCTCTCTGCTGTGGCAGTGATCATACTCTATTATCAAATCAATTCAATGAGAAATGTGGTTCAGGTGAAGGATCTATTCAAAAATCCAACCTCGGAAAATACTCACAATTACCAACAATTTCCAAGAAAATTAATTCCAAGTAATGGCATTACGATGGATGTGGTTGTGTTGGAAAAGCCAACAACTACCAATACTAAAAATCCACTTGTTCTATTCTTACATGGATTTCCACAAACAGCCACAACTGCATGGTATTTCCAACTTTTACATTTCATGAAAAATGATTATCAATTTGGAAGCAAATCCTATACAGTCATGGCTCCTGATCTTCGTGGATATAATCGTACAGAAAAACCAGATGTTAATAATTTGGCAAATTACGATATTGGTGAATTGGTTCATGACATCAAGGGTCTCATTGATGGTTATTATGGCAATGATGAAGCTAAACCCAATAATAGAAAGGCCATTGTGGTAGCTCATGATTGGGGTGCAATCATTGCATGGTCTCTTGCCTCCACTTATCCACAAGTTCTTGAAAAATTAATTATTCTCAATGTGCCACATCCAAATACTCTTTCAGGACCAATCACGACACTTCCTGTCAGTCGCATTTTCGCACAGATGAGAAAGAGTTGGTACATTTTCTTCATGCAATTGGGATTCTCCATTCCAGAAGAGTACTTTTCACGTGAAGGATTCAGGAAATTATCCTTTGCTTTTGCTGATTTAGCAAAACAGAATATTCTCTCAATTGAAGATTATCATTACATTGTCAATGCTTGGTCTCAACCAAATTGCATGCAAGCCATGATTGCATATTATAGAGCTTTGCTTACAGGAAAGGTTTCCAATTATGTGAAAATGAAATTGTTAGGAATGAAAGATCAAAGACGTTATCCAATGGTGGGCAATACTCTTGATGGACCTATTGAAAATCAAACAGTGAAAGTACCAACATTGATTTTGTGGGGAAAGGATGATATAGCACTCATTGAGGAAACTGCTGATTTATCGTTCAAGTACTATGTCGATGAAAGTGTCAAGTCAAAATCAAAGTTACTCAAGTTGGATGCAGGTCACTTTGTCATGTTGCAGATTCCAAAGCAAATTAATGAGGAAATTGAAAAATTTATAGTTGATTAAGCTTCTTCATATCAACAACAAACCTATGGTTATGGACAAGCTTTCCGAGAGCCATCATCATTATTAAATTATGACATCATTAAAACAAGTGTTTGGATTTCAACTGTCATTTGCAGGATCAAGCGTGACGTTTTAAGTCATGAAAAGAGAAACTTATAACATAAGAATGACAAGGCGATTCAATAAACTCAACCATGCAGGACAGTGATTTAATTCATCCCAAAGCGTGTGGCTGAAACGTCACATCTTGAGAAAAGCATTTTTTGCTATTATTCCGCTGGATGAAATTTCCAGTTAGTGAACTTGGAACCCAAATGTATTTTTAAAAAAAAATGAAATTGCTTACTTTAAACATGTGGCTCATCAATTCGCTCTCCTTCAAAAAGTCTCCTCCACCATTTAAGAAGGAACGAACGGAGGGATTTTTAAGACATTTAGCAAACGGTTTTGATGAATTTGAAAATTGTGTTTTGGAGGAAACAACAAGCCGATCCAAAAAGAACAATTCCGATCACCTTCATCATGATGATCGAGCCATCTCAACAACAACAGGAGGCATTGAATCTTCGTGTGTGATCGCAGATGAAAAAATTACAAAGAAAAACAAAGAACAACAAAAATCAGGCAAGATAGCAACAACGTCTCACAAAATGTTTGATGTGGTTGTCTTGCAAGAAGTGTTTCGATATGGAAATACTTTTTTGAATTATTTGAAAATACCTTTCATGAACTGATTGTAAAAAAGGGAACTAATGAATTGAATTATCATGTGGCTTTGTCGGATCCTCCTTATCTGTTATGTCAAGATTCTGGACTGTTGATTTTGAGCAAATATCCAATCGTATTTTCCAAAAATTACGTTTTTCAAAACGCTAGCTGGAATGACTATGTCACAGGGAAAGGAGTCCTATATTCCAAAATTCACAGTCCACACGAAGGAGTTGTTCATCTTTTACGCTTCATATGGATGCACATGATGAAAATATTCGACGATGTCAAATCGATGAATTGATAGCGTTTATTAGAGAGTGCACATACATTTCATATGCAAAAAGAAAACACACCAGTTCACATCAACATAATTTGACAAAACATAATATTGTTCTTGCTGGAGATTTTAACATTGACAGTTTAGTGGATGTAGAAATTTATGAGTATTTACTGAATGAGCTCAACTCAAAAATTTGTAAAAACTACATCCAAGAATGTGAATTCAGAGACATTTTTGGAAGCGACCTCACAAAACATCCTAAAACTCACAAGAATATGTGTTTGGATCACATAATATATACTGTTCCTTGCCATTCTAACGACTTGATTTTCAATCCATTTGCCACAAGAGGTCGCAACAAGTCTTCAAGAGAGCCAAACACTCACCCACAAACGTATCATATTGTCGATTGGAATTGTGATATTGGCAACGATGAAAAGTATCCCATATCGGACCACTTTGGAATTGCTGCTGACCTTCGATTGTGAATTTTTGAAAGATTATTGTTGTCTATGAATCATTCCAATATTACACACTAGCATTTTCATATGTGAACAAACATGTGATCATTTCATCACTCCCAGAATTATTGTTGAGAACGTACATTCTTTCATCACCAAACAGTGAACAATTGTGTATTGATCGATCATACACAATCATCAAACAATGCTTTTTTTGTATTGATCAATAATACTACAATAATCTTGATCAGTAATACAATCTTGATATTTATTAACTCTTCACGAGCAAATGCCAAACGCTTTAAAGCACTCCCTTGTACTTCATATCAGATCCCTTAATGTGATTCACCAACCATTGCTTGATGAATTGAATTTCAGCATCTCCAACAGTCTTCAAACCCAAAGCATCTTGAACAAACTTATCATGAGTCTCTTTGTGAGAAGTAGAATCAGAGAAATTCACCTTTGCGAACAAGTCCTCCTCAGCCTTGAAATGCATAACGACGAAATCAAGCAATTCCTTCAATGCTGAAGCACTGGATCTGTTGGCATCCAAAGCATTGATGAGAGCAAAGAGCTTCTTGTGTTGCTCATTCAATTCATTGTTACCAACGCAGAAAGAAGAGTCCCAGTTGAATGGTGATGGAATAGTAGTGGCCATTGTTGTTGTTCTTGTGGTTGTGGTTGTTGTGATTGTTGTCAAGTGTTTTTTTGTTGTGTTTGTTGTTCTCATAGATGTCATGACAGTTGGCGTTTTTATAGTGTTCAGAAAGGGTGGTGCTACTATTTGGGAAAAAGTTTTAAAAATCTCCTTATTTGATGAAATTAAAGGTGAAGCAAACAAAACCTGTCGTATTGTAATGGACAGGCAATTGGTCAACCACAAATGAAGCAATTACAATTCGGAGTTTTTTGATGGGGAACACATCCGGATCACGACATGTTGGTAAAATGGCGTATTTGGATGATGATGGCTTAAGTCACAATTTATTTGTGAAACTGTAAATGACACTGGTCAACTGATCGAATTGAATTTTAAATCAACACTTGAATGTTCCTCATATTTCCCACATGAAAGCTGAATGCATTGAGAAGGCTCATTCCAAAAGTTGTGAGAAATAAATAATTTATTGTTGTAATCAAGGAACAACTAATGGGGAGAGAGAATGGATGATAAAGTACATGATTGGATCACTCTAGTAATGTTGGTATTAGATTGGCAGCTTGGTATTATCTGAGAGTTGGCCAACACCAGAAATCACCTAATGTCTAGAGGAATTTGAGGACCGTGATACATGGAAGGTCCATAAAGGAAAGGTAAATTGCATGGATTGTTGTTTGATTTTGGAAGCGGACAAGGATGAAGAGGATCTTGATCTCTTACAAATTCCTTTTCCCTTAGTGGTTGTGGTCGAGGTGGTGGTATTTGAACGTTTTTGTTTTTT
>NW_025408007.1:15508-23238 GCF_008403515.1 Naegleria fowleri | reverse complement strand
ACGTTTTTGTTTTTTGCAAGAGGTGGACAACGTGGGAGTTGTGGGAAGTGTTGATGTGGTGGTGCTGCTGATCTCGGTCATGGAAGATGAAGAAATCTCTTCTGATCCGACATTCATCAATGTAATAGTGGAAGAAGGATCAAGAGTTGGAGGTACTTGGGATGGCTGAAGAGCAGAGGAGGTGTTCCTACCACTGTGGTCTAACTCAAGTTGGAAGCTTTGTTCACAATTGGTGAATGATGGTTCATGAATGGAAAACCAGCAACCTTCATCTTGAACAAAACAAGTATCATTCATCATCAGGTCGTGATTCTGAGGTTGGACTTTTGAACCAACTTGATCTTGAAAATCTAGATTGAGAGTCGGATCGATATTTCTGCTCGAGTTGATGGGATCAATGTCATGAGGTGGAGAGACCGAGTATTTGGAAGTAGTTGTTATGTATCTGAAAGCGTTCTTGGTTTGGGTACTCGAAGAATGGAGTTGGGAATGGTCGTCCTCGTTTGTCATTGTGGATGTTGTTAGAGGGTAATAGTTATTGTCTGGATTGCTGAGATGAAAGAGAGGACCACCATTGAGAGAGTGGGTTGGAGAGGGTTGAGTGGATGTTGTTAGGGTGCGTGGAGATGTTGTCGTCGTTTGAAATGTTAGGCTCATGAGGTTCATATCATATGAACCATGTGGATGATGTTGAGGAGGTTGTTGTTGTGGTTGTTGTTGATACTTCTCCGCAAGTAACTTTTCATAGGACATACAAAAGTCTTTATGATCAAGTTTTAGCATGAGAAGTCTAGGAGTTTCACCAGTCGTGGCTGTTGTCATCATCTTTATGGTCTTCCCCAATAGCAATGGAATGGATTGTTGTAGTTGTTAAAGCAAATGCGTGGTTTTAATACAATAGGGACGGAAGGTATCGTTTGTTGGTGATTGTTTTCAGCGAATAGATTGGAAAAGTTATAGTAGGTTGCAAAGTAATGTTCGTGGTAGTAGTAGGAAAGTGTCGCAAACTATACTTTGAAAGGTGAGATTTTGGCGAAGGCTCGCTGTTGAAGATGAGACTCGAGAGAATGTGGTTGAATGGTTTTTTGTTTGAGATTTTAATCTTGCCATGAACCTTGATGATGCTTGGCTCTGCTACCTTTTCATTCCAGTCACACAAATTCAACCACAATCCCACGAATTTGGAATACTTGTTTGAAATTAGTTTTTATTTTTCAATTTAAAGAATCATGAAAAGAGAGTCGGAGCGGCCGGAAAGGATAAAAGATTCAAGAAAGGATGCTTGTGAAATGTCATTCAAAAAGCCGAACATCATAAGGAAAGTCGAGTATTGTATGAGCTGGTTTCAATGATATTTGTCATGCATGATATATTTGGAAAGTTCGCAATAATTGTACCAATATTCAGACGTTGAAAAGTGAGTTGGAATTTGGTAAAATATTATTGCTTTAGAACTATTTATTGATAAACATGGAAACATGTTAGCAGATATGTTCATCAATAATAACAGTGTTATATCCTATAATGTTAATTAAACTGAGTTCGAAATCAATATTAATATCGGTGTCGAGAATTGATGCAACGTGGTACACCTTTCGTACGTTGACAAACGGCTGAGCTCTATTCTGTGGTTGCATTCTCATGAAATGGGAGATCAATTCTTTGGTTTCCTTTCTGCTGAACAACACGTGATAGCGTCAAAGTTTACACAGCAAATCTTACAAATGTCAGTCCCACAACAATGGATGCAATGAAATTTGCTGCAATCAAAAGTAAAGAAACACTGTTGATGATGACCTCAAACATTAATCTGAAATATCAACTTTTCGAAAAATCTTGAATCTTTCACCCCTTACTTACACATAAACTTGAAGAAATAAATAGTAGATAGTTCCACCAAGCATCAATGTCAGGAAAGGCAAACTCAAAAAGATGGGGGTGTAGTTTTCAGTAAAATTACCCAACGAATCTTTTTTGTGGGTGATCGTATTATATTTCATGGCGGACATCATAAGGCTTGCGACACTTACTCAATCGGAGGTTGGCAAAAATGATAACGGCATAACAAATCCAACCAATAAATTCCAAGGCTAATGCATAGGAAGGGTATAACAATATGGACCCCTTCACGATTAGAGTAATGAATGAAACGATCACTACAAAATAGGACCACACGGTGTTTGATAATACAACCAGCTGAAAGGGCAAAGATGTCAACATTTTTTTTGAACTGCGTCTGAATTGACGATGGCGCCAATTTTGTCTACAAAAACATCCAATTCAAAATTATTATTATTCATATTTAATTATTATTTAATGAGAACGATTGTAGAACTTAGAGGAGTTTTCGGAGCTTTTCTTTCAGAGCTTCATTCACAGAATTATGTTCCAAATAAGAAAGTAATCCTTCAAGAACTGCATCGGCATTTTCTGAGCACAAACAAGCAACGTCTTGTTTGACCTTTTCACGTCTAATATTGGCAATAGATTGCTGCACAGTTTGGCTGTTGGATTCAACCCAAGAAAGGAATTCCTTATCATTATTCCACAATTTCTCATTGTTGATGACTTTTTCTCTCAAGATTTGTCTCTTGACACTAATCTTATTTTGAGCAACACAATCGCTCAATTGGTTCAACAATGAGAATTCAACAAGTTTTCTTCTTAATCTCCAATAAAAGTAGGTTCTGGCATTCTTCCATGATACAATTTCAGTGATGACACCCTTAGCCTTCATTCTTCCTGGAGTGTCGTGAAGATCAGCAAAGCATTCAGCAACTTGAGTATAGATTGGAAGTAATCTTTCGACTCTCTTCTCCATCTTCAATTTGATTTGATCTTTTTCTTGAAGTGAAATTTCAGGACTACCTAATTCTCTGCTGAGTCTAATATATTCTTCATCCAAACGTTGAATTGTGGCAACAATTTCTTGTTTTCTGTACTTAATTTCAACGATACCCGAAGCTTCCAAAATACCACCCTTTGATTTTTCGTCAGCAAACATTTCCATAACCTCATTGTTGATCATTGGATCTACAACAACCCACGCACCTCCTCTCAATTCTCCATGTGGAGGAATATAAACGAACACAGGTTGTTTGTATTGAGTTAGAGCATCGACAATGTAGGAACCAAACTTGAGAATTTCATCAAACATATCTCTTTGGCCTCCCGAAAAACCTCTCCAGTTAGCAAATATCATGAGTGGTAATTGTTCTCCCTTGTTGAAATCATTGATAGCTTGAGCAGTCTTGAATGCTGAATCTGGATACCAAACTTGGCCAGATTTTTGAACAACACGTTCTCTTGAATTGCTGTCAGCTGGATCTGCTGGAATAACCTGTTCATAGGTCTTTGTATCAACTGCGATAACACCCATTGGAATACCTCCAAGTCTCGCACGAGCAACAATAATATTCTTAGCCCATCCTCCCAAGGTTTCAAAGAACGAGTCCTTGTCAAAGAATCCACTCAAATATGTCTTTTCATCATTATTTTCGACATATTTGCCAACTAACATTTCTCTAAAGTCATAGTGAGATCCTTCAACTGGAACAAAACCAATTTCACGCTCTGGATTATCCAAATTCTTCAAAATTGGAAGAGGAGATCCAATAGTTTTAGGTACATATTGCAACCATTTCATGGCTTGTTGAATAGCACGATAGTCATCAGCAGCAACTAAGTGAGACACACCATTTGGATACATGATTTGAATACCTCCCAATTGTAAGTTGCTTGTATAAACTTCTCTGGAGAGTACTTTGTTCAAGGCACCGGCACCAGTAAGCAGGATTGGAGCTCTTCTGTTCTGAATAATTCTTTGACCAAGTCTGTTCACATAGGCACCAATACCAACACTTCTTGCGGCAATATAGTTGATTGTGAAAACTTCTTCATAGGCACGAGAAGTTTCACCAGCAATCATGCCTGATCCTCTCAAATTTTCAACACCAATACCATTTTCTTTTCCAATGATGTCAATAATCCTCCATCTCTTTTCGCCATTGACTTCAATCAGTGTGGCATTGACAGAGTGAGTCTTTTGAAGCTTTTCATGATCAGATTCAGTTAGGTAAAGATATTTGAATCCCTTTGTGCAGTCGTTTGGATCAGTCCATTCAACCTTGAAGAGTTCTCTGACTTCATCTGCCAAACCAATTCTAGCACCAGAGTTAGCAGCAATATAGAATCTTGGGATCTTCAAATCTCTGGCCATCTCGCTTGCCAATTGGAAGACTTCGTCTTCAATAACTCCAAATGATCCAGATTGGAATGTAATATCGTTTGCAATGAGGATCATATCTCTACCATCTTTGCATTCTGGTGTGTACATGGTTAGCTTCCAAACAACCATACCACAAGTGTTTTTACCAATAGCATCCTTGTTTGGATTTTCCACAAGCTTATGAGTCTCGCTGTTCAAAATATATTCAACCTTTTGTAAGAGAACGGATGGAATTGGTTCTTGAGTTAGCTCATTATATTCTTTCCACATGCCCTGAATTGCTCTTTCGAATAAGTATGGGAAGTCATAAACATATGAGGTTTCATTGTTGTGAGCAATAACTCTCTTTTGATCAACTGTTTGGAGAATTGGGTGTGGAATATTTACATCAAGGCCTTCTAATGGCTTTTTTTCGCCAACAACGGTCTTGTAAACAGTTCTGCCTGTGTTTTGGTCCTTCTCTTCACGATAAATATCTAATGTGAGATTATAAGCTGTATCATCTCTAGCAATAAATCTGAATGTTTGAGGTTGAGATGTCTTTGAGAATTTTGCAGTAAATCGTACTTCCACTTCGCTGACTCTTAACTTCCACAATCTCTTACCATAAACCTTTTGGAATCTTTCAATAATTTCACCGACCATGTCAGCTTTAACAACAACTTCTGGTAAGAAGTTGACGAAAATATGGTTTGCATAGCTAGGAGCGTAATTCTTGTCAGCCATAGCAATTTCCAATGCATTGATTGATGCAACAACGTATCTTTCAAGTTCTGAAATTTGCAATTCTTCAGGATTTTCCTCAGTGAAAATATCGCCTTGTAATACAAGTGTACGAACAAAGAATCTCTTGTTCAAATAGTCATATCTATTCAAACCAAGTTCCTTCTTCTTTTGGCCATAAAAAACGTGCACAGATGGATCTCTGCAAGGATATGGTTTAACATCATAGTTTGAAAGTTTCTTGAGGAAAAGTTGGAAAGCAAGAGTTGGCTCAATGTGTCTGTACATTGGATCTTCGTTGTAGTTAATTCTTTGTCTGAATGTAAAGTAGAATGGTAATCTTCCTTGAATTTCTACAACCACTGTTACTCTCTTGATTTCATTATATTCAAGTTGCTTGCTATGCTTCTTCATGATAGTTGTAAGAGCAGAAACTAGTTCAGTATCGTTTGGAGTAATGGTTTGATTCCACTTAAGCAACACTTTCAAAATGTTGGTATGATCAGCATCATCATTATTCTCGAAAATCTTCAAAACATCAGGAAGATAGGAATCTACATCGTTGAGAGAGTCAAAATACTCATAACTCCAAAACCAAGGTTATCTTCTGTTTCAGAAAGTGTGTTCAAGGAATCCATAGAAATAGACCCAACAATACCATCAGACTTCAACGATCCAGAATTGGTTGATTTCTCAGTATTCATAAAGTTGAATTCTACGGTCTTAAATTTACCATGGGATGCAGACCTCACAATATTGATATCAAAAGTACAGTATGCTTTTCTGATATAAACCTCTGCAGCCAAATCAGCAATTCTTTCATTTGGATCAGAGAAGAACTCGAGAAGTATGTCAAAACTGTAGTTAGATTTAACAATCAACTCCTTCAAGCAAGCTAACTTTTGTTGTTGGTCAGTTGCTTCAAGCCCATCCTTAAGATATCCTTCCATTTCATCCTTCATTCTCTTCTTTGAAGGCAATCTGCTTGTTGTTAGGATGTGTTTAGCTGCAACAGCAACATCACTGTATTCAGGAGCAACAAATGCTGCAAGTTCATCAAGAATTGGAGTGAACTCTTTAACCATGTCGAGATCTTCAATAACTTCCAAAAGAGAACGAATAACTTTGTTCTTGCTTCTTAGTCTGCAATGTGAAAGTCCAATTTGGTAAGTCTTGGTGAGGTTGTCGCTATGCTTTTCTCTCAAGTCAAACCATACAGCCTCCTTTCTCTTTCCTCCCTTAGTGTCAAAGCCTTTTTCAGTTTCCAAATAGCTTTCAAAAAGCTTTGAAAGTACATTGAACGCATGTTGTTTGTATCCAGAGTTGAAAAGATCAAAAATATCATAAACTGGCTTTGCAGCTTGCAAAAATTCATCCTTCTTTCCTCCTTCAAGTCCATTTTCAAAATTCTTGAAGAGAGTAACTAGTTCCTTGATTAAATCTTCGTTGTAAACATCGTGAGTGTGGTCATCATTGTCCTTACAACAGTATTCATCATATTGCTCCTTTCTCTTGAGCAACACATTGTTTACATCCTTAATCAAGGAAATTGGCAAAAATTTTCTTAAAACTGAAATCTTCTCAATCAAAACGTGAATGAGAACATTTCTATCTCCGAGTTTTTTCAAAGAGCTAACAGCTTGGCTCAACTTTTCATTGAAAATAAATGATGGATAGTCATAACCTGCCAACAGATTCTCAATGACTTCCAATGCAGATGCTATCACTCTATTGGGTGGTACTCTAGCAGTTGAAATGCTAGATGGTGGGAATTGCCCTTCAAATGGAAGTGATCGCTTAACTTGAGACTTGTCGTCAAGATCAATCATGGCAATGATGTCTCCTTGATTGACACCTGTACCATCGACAAGACAGTGATTAACTTTACCAGGTAATGGAGCATAAACGGTAACAATCATTTTCATAACCTCCAATTCCGCAACTGGTGTGTTTGGTTTGACATGAGCACCATTTTCAACAAGGTATCTAATAAATTTACCGCTCAATGTTGATCTTAATTGTGAAGGATCAAACTCCTTTGTGAACATGCAAACCTTGCCATCAACCAAAACTCTAAGGCCAGATGGTTCTCAGTTGCATAAGAAACATGGCTTTCGTTGTCAATAATAATTAACAAGCCACTGTCTCTTAGTTCTGAAAATTCTGCTTCTCTAGTTGATCCATTCAAAGCCAAGGTATACTTATTAGGCCCACTTCTAACTCCGTCAACTTGATATTTAACGTTTTCATAAATTAATTCAATAGAGTAATGAACATCTACACAATCAAACGATGGAACTTGACCTCTCTCTACAGCCAAAATCCAATTCTTTGCTCTTTCGGAGACCATTCTGTGAAGTGTGTGCAAAGCACCACAAGTGACAACTAAAAATGTATCTGGTTTTTCCAGTTTAATTTTTCGAGCAATAAGTCCGTCAAGCCAAGCTGTAGTGTATCTATTGTCAATGTAATCGTCAAATTTAAGGAGTGATTGCAAATATTCGGCAGTTGTTCTAATCTCCCCTCTAATAGCAAGTTCTGAGAGAGCTAACAGCATAGTTTTTCTTGCCTCTTCTCTTGTGGCTCCATGGGTGAAAATGTGGCCGAATTGAGAATCGGAAAATGCATGAACAGCACCTTGAGAACGAATAGAAAAATATCCCCAGACATTAGGTGCTGTTCTAAAGTTTAATTCTACCACGCTACCACAAGTTGGTTGGAATCCACTTTCTGGGTTTTCAGCGGTAATACGACAAGCAATAGTGTGTCCGACTGGGGG
>NW_025408007.1:0-15498 GCF_008403515.1 Naegleria fowleri | reverse complement strand
GGGGGTTGTCTCTTGCTAGCATCATTCACATCAACTTTAACAGATGGCGAATACACGTCCTCCAATTTAACACCAAAGAATCTTCTGATGTCTGCCATGTTGTATAAAGGAATACCCATGGCAATTTGAAGCTGAATTGAAGGAATGTTCGTAAGAGTAATCCATTCAGTGACAGGGTGTTCGACTTGCAACCGAGGATTCAACTCTAAAAAGTATACTTGCTGAGTAGATGGTTCATACAAGTATTCTACTGTACCAGCACCACTGTAATTAACGCTTTTTGCGAGTGTGACAGCAGCTGCCTCCATAGTATCAACAACCTGCTTTGGAGCAATCGTTACTGGACCTTCTTCAATAATCTTTTGATGTCTTCTTTGGACAGAGCAATCTCTTGAATAGAGTGCAATTGCATTTCCGTGTTTGTCAGCTACCACTTGTACTTCCAAGTGTCTTGATTCGCTTGAGAGTTTCATGAGGAAAATAGGAGAACCTGGAACCTCAATTTTGACTTGTTGAAATCCTAACTTCAATTCTACGTCATTAGTAACCTTTCGGATACCTTTACCACCACCACCTTCTGATGCTTTAATCATGATTGGATAACCAATCTTATGAGCACATTCGAGTGCTTCGTTCTCTGAAGTGATGCAACATTCCAAATAGATATCTTCAGGAATTGGCAAACCATCTTTTGCGATATCATAGGTAACATGGGATCCAGACCAAGGAATACAAGGAACTCCAGCAGCTTGAGCCAAAATTGTTGAAGAAATCTTGTCTCCGAGAGCTTCCATTGGCAAGGCATCAGGACCAATAAAAGAGATTTTTCGTTTAGTTTGAGAAAGAGAGAAAGGTAATTCAGGATTTTCACTCGCGTGACCCCAGCCAGGCCAAACAGCATCACACATGTATTGTTCGGCAATGTCTACAATTAATTTGACATTGCTATAATTGTTGAAATTGGATTCACCAGGCACTTTCACTAACTCGTCTGCTAATCTGACATACTCTGCATTGGCCTGAATGTCTTCAGGAGTTGCCATTACTACAAATTTAATTTCATCGGCTCTGCCAAAAACTTCGTTACACCACTTTCTCATTGAACGAATTCCTTTAACAGCTGCAATACCATTGTTTGCTATCAGGATCTTCTTGATTGGTTTATTTCCTCCCATCACACGAATGTATTCTTCAATGTTGGCAAAGAGTCCACGATTGGACTGTGTATCCACAACTGGACTTAACGCAGACATGATGAAAAAGTGTTACGATTAATGGTAATGATGAAATCGGAGAATTAATAATTGATGAAATAGATGAGCCAATGACTCGAATGAATCCGCTATGTTGTTGTTCAAAATTGTTCTCTTCAATGAATGAGAGAGAGAGAGCGGCCAATGTTTGTGGTCAAATTTTTTTGAGTAACTTTTGAAAATCGCTGTTGTTGGAAGGAGAAAATGTGAAGCTTCTTGTTTGCGAGCAAGAGTTTCTTGAAACTCAACGGCAAGGAAGAAGAACGTTGAAAAATGTCCATTTGTTTAACATCGGACACACGGCAAGGAGAAAGGACTCCTTCGAGAACGAGTTGCCCTACCACTTCACTGATGGGCCACCGTTTGTTTGCATCATCATGAAGAGAGCTTCTAACTTTCGGCCATCATATGGCTCAGGACTCCTTCACACCAAGCTTCAACTGCAGAAGGGCAAAGAAAAATTCCAACTTTTCGAACATTTTCTTAATTAGTGACAGCATGAAGTTTCAAAGGAAGAGAAAGATCATCACACGAGGCCTCAAAATATCAGAGTGCATGGCCCAAGCTGTTTATTCTGTACCAGATGATGCAATTTAAACGAAGGCTTGCTTCATCGTACACAAGACAGCGTATTTGTAAATTATTCCGAATTCGGTTCAACCCTCTTAAAAAAATTGAAACACAACGTGATCAAGTTTTCAATGTAATTACCCAATCTTGTGGGTATTAGTTGACGACGCCTCTTTGAAACAAAATGTCCACTTCTACTCTCTCATTCCATTTCTAAGCGCCAATTTGAAAGCACTTTCCTCACCATAACTGCCAGTGTTATTGTGTTTCAAAAAAAAATTGAGGCACCTCAATACGCGGATCCAACCGTTGACCTACTCTCTCCATAGGATGAACAAATTTTGAAAATGCCTGATTTGGACCAACATGTAGTGAATTATGAACAATTACCTCAAGCAATTGGTTATTTTATGATTGCCAGTGTTGCTTTGGTGTGGACATTGGGGACACGAGGACTGTTTAAAAAAACAAATCTCTCTTCAAAGAAGGCTTTTCGGGTTTATCTTTTTGAGCAGTACCACGAGATTATTGCAATGTGGGGTTATTAGCCAGATTTGTTTTAAATCAAATGATTACATCCCGTTCAATTATTGTGATTATATGTATCGAACAAGTCAAGCTCTAGATTTATTTTCCAGCGAGTTTAATTTCCTAATTTACTTTGTACTTAGCTGCTACTGGGCAGAATTATATTTTACGTTTAAACAAACTTTGGAACAGGAGCAAGAAAAGAGAATTCCAAACAAACATGATTTTAGAAGGAAGAGAAGTGTCATTTCTCTCTTTTTTTGGGTTGCTGCTGCTCTATTAACAATAATATTACTTGCATTGTCAATCTTGATATTTGTACTTGATCCTAAAATCATGTACTACAAGAAGATAACTTTTCAAACAATACGACTAGTAGTACGGGTAATCACTAGCTTGACAATTTGTTTCTTGTTATTAATTTTTGGAATTAAGCTCTTTAGATTTTTTAAAATCCATTACGCTGTTTCTACCCTTAACACTATGAAGCTAGCTTTCATAACTTGCTTTTCCTCCAGCTGCTATTTTGTTTTAACTTTCTACAATATTTCAAGTTTTGTAATTTTCCGGGTGAAAGGAGAACCAGAGACGTTATGGGAATATTACTTTGTGTTGTACTACATATTCAGTTTCATTGAAATGGTAGCAAATGCTTCATTGCTTGTGATTTTGATTCCTGACAATATTCGAGATTTGATTGTCTTAGCTTTTAGAAAAATGGGTGGAGTATTTAAAAAACGGAAAACCATGAATGACGAAGTTGATAACCCTCATGCCAGCAGGAAATGGTTGAACATTACTGCCTCATTAGATAGAGACTATTACAGTGACGAAGAAATGTTCTATGTAAATGAACATGTTGAACAAGAATCAGTGAACCAAGATGGAGATTATTACATGCCTCATAATGTAGATGATTATTAAGATGACAAGAGGCCCCTTTACTTTTTTGATTTATATCCAAATGCCCCTAAAGTTTTGAGAACATTTTGAACAAATTGATCGTTCGGCACGCATACTCCACAGATTTGATCATGATATTCGTTGGAAGACTTGTCTGTATATCTATATTTTGATTCACGGATTCCTAACCAGCCTGATGGATCCACCTTATGATTTGCGCAAATTTTGATTATTTTGTCTGGAGAAATATTTGCAATCTGATTTAAAATGATACCCCATGGAGTAATTCCACTCCTTGCTAACTCTTCAAATACTAGAAGATCCGAGCATAGAGGCATTCCATATAGTTTTGCCCAATACATTTGATCCGCTGCAGTCAATCTCATAGATTTGATGAGAAGAGGAGGTTTGATATCTAAAGAATGACACAGAGTTCTGATGAATCTTAAACTATTGCAATAAGCACTCACAACAACATTCCAACCTGTGGAATTGACACTTGTTGTTCCAGCTCTTGGAACTTTCATGTTTGATTTAACACAATCATTGACACACTTCTCCCATTGAGCCTGCATGAACTTTGCAATTGGAATTTGATAGGACATTATTTGTGTTAACATGTGTTGAGCTTCCTTCTCGCTCAAGTTGTTTATGACATCTTCCAAAGGATGAATCGATGCAATGAGATCCCATTTAGTTTCTCCTGCCCTGTTTCTACAAATGTTTAGAATATAGGACAAGAATGGGTCTAATGAGCCTTGCATTTGACTCCTTAATGTAAATTGCTTTCTTAATGAAAAGACGCTCACTGCAACACAAGAAAATATAATGGATGGAATATCAATATCCTTAATGATCGACTCGACACTATTTTCGTTGAAATAATAATGATGAGTCTTCAAATTCAGGGTAATCATTCCACTCTTGTCTACTCGAGCAGATTGACCAGTGACGAAAGGATCAAAAACTGTTTCCAATCTTCCTCTCAACTTGCCAACAATTGCCAAACATTTGTTGTATTTGCGAAAGTGCCACAAACTCTTGTGCAACTTTTGTTTTCTCTCATCATGACTCAACAGATTGCAATACACTGCTGTTTTAGTAGGTGGAGAATTCTTTCGTTTTCTAAGACTGTACTTGAGAACACAATGTTCTCCAACTCCACACAATTTCTCCAATGTATCCAATAAGTTGTAATACTCTGAAAGGGTATTCATATTCTCAATATTAATGGGTTGCAAATCAGCATCTTTCAAAATCTTATTCACCACTTGAATATTGATTTTTGGAAGAGTAATCAACGGTTTGAAACGATCTGGCATGTACGATCCCCTTAACACTGGCAGTGTTTGTGAATTATTTTTCCTATTAATGTAATTCTCAATCTTATCTGTTTCACCATGTGTGTACCAAACCAGTGCCTTCTTGAGACGGTGAATCAAAGTGAGTCGCGAAGCGACGAGAGGGATCCATTCACTCTCCTCTCTCTTCTCAATTTCTCTGTCTCTCTTTTCTAATTCTCCTTCAATAAACTCCATCCAATAAAACAACAAAAAACTTGCTTGTTGAGGTAAATATCTTCCATGAATGATCATGTAGGGAATTCTTTTGAAATGTTCTGGAGAGGCTTGTAAAAGCTTCCTCTTAAATGCATTGGGTGTTTCAGAATCCACAAATGTCACCAATTGTTTAATGTTCCTCTTCACATTGTAGAGCTCTTTTCATTCTTGTGGCTTTTCCGAAAGTTCTGAATAGGCCGAAATAAAACTATCCATGTTTTCACAATTCAATCTTTCATTTGTCAAGCTGTAAAACACTTTTGCGTGAAAACGTGACGGAAATCCATTATACTTTGCATAGAGAATATTTTCTGTCGATTTATAATTCTGATATTTTGGAATAATTTCTTTCAAAATGGATGATCCGCTGGATATCATGAGAAAATCTCTCCAAAAAGCAGAGATTTGTTGGTGAGAGAGCGTTTTCTTTGCATCATCATCATCGCTAGTCGTCATGCCAATCATTTTCAGAGTCGTTGTTGTTGTGTGTTCAATTTTTCACGATCTCTTATGTTCACAGAGGATTAAAAAATTTTATTGAAAGTGTGATTGACCCAAGTGGGATCAAACTGGAGCAAAACGAGTGAGGATTAAAAAATTGAACATATTGGAAAGTGCAAATTCAAAACCCACACTCTTACGGAAGTGATGAGATCTACAGGAGGTATTGTCCGAACTTTGATGTCAACTTGAAAAAAACATTATACGCAGCAACAAACACGCACACCAAAGCGTGTCAAAGAACCTATCACCCCATCCGTCTGACATGCACTGATACCAATTCCCACAAATGTCATTGAATGGTTCAAAGAAATACTCTCTTCATCCTCCTTATCAACCAAGTCTTCTCTTGTTCAAATTCCTTTTGAAGTCTTTCAAGATCAAATATTTAGTTATCTAGCTGGAGAAGATCACACTCTCCGAAAGTGTAGTCTCGTTTGCAAGGCTTTCTTTGAGATGTCCACTTCCGATGCCATGTACGATGTTTGTATGCAACGAGATTTTCCCTTCTATTCGAGAAGACTCAAACATCTCAATGAATACTCAAATTTGTATTTGAAATTCAATAGAAGAACAAAGGCTGCATCGAATATCAATGAATTATTTTGGGCCCTCATTGAAAAAGCAAATAGAGATGCCTCCTATCTTGAAAGAATGATTGTGGAAGAAGGTTATTTAGATTTCATTCATCAACTCGAGAATGAGTTTGATAAAACCACGAACACTCTCTATGAAGCCTCTAGAAAGGAGGATTTGAGTTGCTTTGAATATGACGGAGGCTTGTATGCCATGTGTCTTGTGATTTCTCAAGGTAAACAAGCTTGGGAGGAAATGTGCCAAGATCCTTCGAAGGGAGAAGACATGGATGGAGATGAATCGTTTCTTTATCCATTTAGCAGTTATACTTATGAATTGGGAGAATATCAGGAAGAAGAACCTCCTCTTGATTTGTTAGCACAAGGTTATGATGCCTTTAAACAGAACCGCTAGTCCTAAGGGCTCCACCACAATCAATAGAGAAGTGACTCGATTGACCATTTCTCAACATTTCATTTGACTTTGTGGTAGAGGCTGTTGACGACTTGGTCATAAAAGTTAACAAAATAACACACTTGTTGTGACAAGGAATGGCTCACCTCTCTACTTGCTTCAAACACATCAGTCATCAGAAAACTCTAACAATTTAAATGGATTGGCCAAGTTGCTTATTGCTCTGCTAAAAAATTCTTCCATCTTCATTGTAAAAACAAAAAACCATAAAAATGTTCAGAAGAGCATCCACTCTCATCACCAAATCACTCTGCAACACCTCCTTCGCCAAGCAAGGATCATCATTCCTTCTCTTCTCTCACCAACCACAATACAGAATTATGCTGCTCAAACAACACCAACCGAGAAGGGTTCTGTTGCCGTTTTATTGAGTGGATGTGGTTATCTTGATGGTACCGAAATTACCGAAGCTGTGAGCGTGATGATTCAATTATCAAAGATGGGATACAAGATTGCATTCTTTGCTCCGGATATCAATCAAGAAGAAACTTATGATCATCTTTCAAAGACTTTGGATAAGAATGAAGTGAGAAATATCCGTTCTGAAGCTTCTAGAATCACCAGACAAAACGTTCTCAAATTGGAACAATACAGACCACAATCTTTCGAAGCTCTCTTTATTCCAGGTGGATTCGGTGTTGCTAAAAACTTGAGTAATTACGCTGAAAGCCCATCAAACTTTAAGATTCATCCTGAAGTTGAGAAGGCCATCGTTTCCACTCACGAAGCCAAGATTCCAATCGGAATGTGTTGTATTGCTCCAATTTTGGCTGCCAAGCTCATTCCAAAGTGCTCAATCACTTTGGGAGATTCCGATCCAGCCACCACAGAAAATGCCAGAGCTCTTGGTGCAACTTGTTTGCCTAAAGCAGCAAACCAAGTTGTTGTTGACAAGGATAACAAATTGGTAACCACTCCTGCATACATGGGCAAGAATCCAACTCCTTATGAAGTTTTTGATGGTATTGTATCGATGGTTGACTCTGTCATTGAATTGACTGGCTCAAAGAGTGACGAGGAAGGTGAAATTGATTTTGGCGTTTTAGAAGAAATTGCTGCCAAGAAGGTCGGTAAAGAACAATTCACCAAGATGAAGGAACAATTGTACGGAAAGAAGACAGCTTCCAAGTAAAGATTCGACAACTCAAGGGATTTTTGTATGTGCTGAAATTTTACATGGTTGTTTTACATTCTGACATTGTATTTGAAGAGCCCGCTTTCCAAAATACAAAAAAAATGTCACGAAACGAAGACCTCGATCGCCTCCCAAATGGAAAGATCACCAATGATTACTTGAGAAGATTATGTAAAAGCAAAGGAGGATACATGACGGAAAAGCTGAATGAGAAGCTTTACCTTCAGCATAAGGGTGTAACAAAAATTGAGAATTTGGATAAGTTTACCGGAGTGAAAGTACTGTGGCTCGAGTCAAATGCTGTCAACAAAATTGAGGGTTTGGAGTGTTTGAAAGAGTTGGCCTGTCTATACATTCATCAGAATTGTATTGAACATATTGAGGGGATCTTCCATTGCGAACAGCTTCATACATTGAACATTTCGGAAAACTTTATTAGCCATATTCCGGAAGAGTTGGGAAAATACTGCACCAATCTTCAAACTCTCGATTTGAATAGCAATCAATTAAGAACATTGGACTCTGTGAAGGCATTGAGATACTGTTCCAAATTATCAATTTTAGATCTAAGTAAGAACAAACTTTTGACACAATTCCCGAAAACATGACTCAAGAGCAAGTCATTGAAGAATTTCTAGCCATTTTGAAATCTCTCACAGAATTGAAATTACTTCGGCTTGAGGGAAACCCACTTGTGAGAATGATTCCGAATTATCGAAAGGAAATTATCTCCCAAATTCCTTCATTAAATTATTTAGACAATATGCCAATTTTTGAGGATGAAAGAAGAACAGTGGATGCTTGGAAACGAGGAGGAGTGGAAGAGGAGCGTGAGGAGAGAAAAAGAATTGCACAAGAAAAGAAAGAAAAGGAAAGAAAAAACTTTGAGGCTTTTGAACGATTGGTTGAGAACGCAAGGAAACAAGCACAACAAACTGAAAAATCAATAGATGACTCTGAAAACGAAACTAATGTTGATGAACAAGTTGAAGAATTCAAAACTCCTGATGCAACTGCCCTCATGACTAGCTCAGAAACAAATCAAATCTCTACCAACACCGAGAAAACACCAGTTGACGTTGCTGTTTCCAATGGTGAAGAAAGTCTATTTGATATTGAATAACTGCAGTGGGAGGACTTTATTCATTCAGAATTGAGTACCTTGGTGTAAATATAAAGCATTTTCTATTTATTCTTGAAGATTTTTTAATGTTCGTTCTAGTTTCAACAACTCAGCCTTCTCGGTTTTCTATGGTATCGTGGTGAAAAATGTTAAGAAAGGGTTAAAAGTTATTAATAAATACGTACAATTTGTTTGGAAATTGCATAATGTTGCATATCTGAAATACCTCTCACAGATAGACTTTCTGTTAATGTTTGCACTCTTCGTTTTTGATCCTCCACTCTTTGTGCTATTTCTCGAACATTTGGATTAAGCTTGGAAGTTTCTTGTTTGGTTGAAGTAATTTTTGGTGTCACCTGGGATTCAGATGAGGAAGCTACATTTTCATTCACTCCCACATCAATAGATCGTTGAGCTTTGATCGGCTCTTTTCTCACTATTGACAATCGATTGGATGATATTTTCACATTACCATTCGATTGAGCAACTGTGGATGACCTTTTTAGAGATGGCGGTTTTTAGACACTGAGGATCTATTATCATAGGGAGTGTAACTGATGAATGGCTCTATGTGTTCATACTTTTCAACCTCAGGATTTAGATTATACATTTTCTCAATAAATTCGTTTTTTCTGATTTCAAACTCAGTTTGAATTTCTTCAATGTGTCTTTTAAATTTCTCATAATAACCCTTAATATTGATATTTGATGATTTTGGTTTTTTCGTCAATGGTCCTTTGTTGTCTTCATCTGACAACATTGAATAGATATTGTCTTTAAACGCTAGGAGAAATGCTCGTAGATTCTCTTCAGTGCTGTCCTTATCGAACTCCTCAAATGCATGAACAATTTCTTCTAATGTATTTCTTTTGTTTTGGTAGAGACCTTCTTGGAGAAGAGGCTGTATTTGATTGGTGTACTCTTTGTACTTCTGATCAATTTCCTTTAGCAATTCGCTCATGTATGAACTGTAGAAACTACTCGTTTTTGTGGAAATATTAAGCTCCTCCTGTTTCAGCTGTAAATCAATCTCAAATAGGGATTTTTGAGCATGAAACGCTCTTACCAAGTTTTTAACACTGTCCTCAAGATCCTTTGAGGTTTTTGAATTTCCAATTCTTGGAAGTTTTGACATCACCTCCGCTGTGCTAAGAGACATTGGGTTATAGAATTGATGATATGAGGAGCTGATCTCTTCACTCGAGGAAGATTTATCTTTCTTTGGAAGTATCAGAGAGAGTTCTACCATTTCATTCAATATTTTAGAAATATTGTTGGTGGTGATGTTGGATAATAATACAAAGTTAGGGTCCTTAATAGTGTCCTTGTTGTTCGTTAGGTGAGTTCGCATTCTGTACAGATTTCTATAAACATGAATGAGATCATTCTCAAGCTCCAATACATTGGTAACATCAAGATAGGGTATATCATCATTCTTGGAATAATTGCAAACATTTTGAATAGTATCTTGATGGCCTGCTGATCCAAGGTATTTGCTCTCCATATAATATTTTTGATTTTCTGCTTGTTTTGTCATAATGTTGTAGTTTCGAATCTTTTCTTGAATCATCTTTCCCCATTTTCTCACCTGAGCTCTATCCAGCGGTGATGAATCATTTTCATCACCAACAATCTCTGAAATAAAATTATCAATGTCTGAAATTGATTCCGATTTAATATTATTACATTTGGTGAGTAATTGAACTTGTCTTTCCAATTGAGCAATTTTTGCCTTGTAGTTTTTGATAATTCGGGCATCGTTATCATCACTCTCCAACATTAATTCCTTGTTTAAATGTTTTAAATCTTCAATTTCTCTTCTCAATAATTCATTCTCTTCTAGCAATTTCTGATTATATATTTTGATTCAACATGATGTTTCAATTCCTCTGAATACTACTACAAGTGCAGACTACAAACCCTTCGTTCCACCTCATCGAACGCGCTTCCGCCAAAATTCATTTTTTTGAAGAAACAAGCATCCGACCAACCAACACGAATCTCTCAAGGCGGTGTTGATGGAATGTATTTGAGCCATTTACCAAACGCTATTTATGCTAGCAAAAAGGCTACAGCACTGCAGATTCCCAAGTTGTCTCCAACCTCAGTACTGATGCAGCTCGACGATGCTTTACTTCTCAAATCGGACGGGATGAGGTGCATTCATCGTGATATGGCCGTAGCCATTCAATTTAACAACTCGCTTCTTTTGATATTACTCTCTTACTATCGATTCTATCCTATTACGAGGAGAAGTCATTACAGAAGGAAAGATTAAAGAGTGAGCATGATGGCTTATAAATTTTTTTGATCAGATATTAAAATAAAGCCCGCCAAAAATCGTTCTTCTTTTTGTGAGAAAAGCTTTGCTTATGAAGACTTCTTAAGAGAAATGACGTTTCTTGATTGGTGATGTTATAACCTTTGGATGAAACACGGTTAGATGCACCTATACTTCTAACAGAAATTCAAAGAGTTTACCACGGAAGGATATGCTATCTTAACAAACGTATAAATAATACCAGTTATTCCCTTGAACAATGATAGATCTTCAGTGTTTGGAAACTCCAACTGTCACTCAAAAAGTATTATCAACTCCGCCCCCTATACTTAGAAAACTTTATCGTGACAAGAATGTGTCTAAGATTGTAACTCTGTTACAACACTAATTTGTAATTTTTAGAGGGAATCATCGCTCAAAATTACCTCAACAGCAACACAGTGTAGTAGTGTCTAATATGTCCCAGCCAAACCAAGCAAACTCTAGCCTTCAAGGTGAGAATAACAAGAAGAGAAATTTAGAAGAGGATCAATCACCTATTCAAGAATTCTCTAACGAGTATGAAGAGAGTCCTAAACAAAGCAAAGGACTGAAAGGACTTTTTTGAGGTGTTTCAAAAACAAGCACTCGTCATGATTATGAATCAAATTCCCAACTCACGTACTCCGATTTCCACTCATTCAGGTAAGACTTTGGGAGAATTAATATTCGACATGCTACAGCTGTATGTCAAATTTAAGGCTACCAAAGTAATGATGAACGAAATTTTCAGAATCTTAAATGATCTCTTTCCAGACACCTGTAAGTTGCCTTCCAATGTCAATACTTTACTCAAAAGATTATTAATGTATCCAAGCAATATCAAAAGGTATACCATTGCTGTGATCAAGTATGTGAATCTCCCAATCATTGCTGTTCAAAATGTGGATTGTTCTACCAGTTTTTTCTGGAGCAAATCTATTGAAACTTGTATTTCAGAGATGGTGGATTTGATTGGATTGAGAAATTTTAAAGCTCATGTTATGATTTATTATGCATGACAAACCATGCTGGAACTCAAGTTGTCGATGGTGTAAAAAAATGGTAGAAAGATTTAAGATCGAACCATTTATAACTCGGGTGGAAATGAACAGGAACATGTTTGGTCTGAAATTGTTGAAAATTACAAATTAATGATTAAGGGAGAGATTTAGCAATTTGATGGTGTTAAAGGGTTGTCAATCTTGGTAAGACTACCATACTTTACATGGACCACACAGATTGCTTGTGATTTGTGACATAATTTACTTGAAGATCTCTGTGCCAAATTGCTGAACTATTTGAAAAATAAGTACAACATTGACGCTATTAATAGTAAGTTGAGTTTCTTGAGAATTTTCCCACTACTAAAGGAACGATAGACAAACTATATGAAATCAAAACACCTTCATTCTATCACCGAAGAGTCCGTGGATTGGATGAATTGAGTTATTTCAAAGCAATCGAATACTACATGATATTTGCTTATTGTATTGAGGTTTTTAAGGATGAAATATCAGACAAGCATTATAATATTCTCAATAGACTTTCCACTTTTATACACATCATCATGCATCCAGTGGTGAGAAGTCTTGAAATTTTGTACAGTATGAAAAAGGAAATTTTTGAAATATTACAAACCATCGAGATGGACTTTGACATTATTATTTTAACACTGGCTTCACATACAGTCATTCATTTTCCTCTTTAAGTCTAATACTTAAGCTCATCATTATATCATTGTTCATGTTGAACAGCTCCATTTTCTATCTTGGACCTCTATGGTGTATGAGTACTTTTATGCTCGAAGATCTAGTTGGATCTATCATTAGCTCTGTTCAAGGAGGAAAGAATAACATGGACCACAAAGCACTTCAAAACATTTCATTGCATCAAGTCATTTCCATGAAACGAGTAAGATCTTTTACTTTTCAATTTAAAAGGGCGATTTTTTCATGCCCCAGAATTTGGTCATGGTTTAGTGATAAGTAAGAAGGACAGCTTGTATCATGTTAAAATTCTCGACTCTAATGAAGTCAAGATGTTGGACGAAATGCCTAAAGATGCCATACCATGTTTCCAAGTTTGTGGTAAATTTAAACAAGTTTATAGGAATGACTTGTTTTTAATTTAAATCAAGTTTGTACAAATGATTGTTATATTGGACATGAATCAAGGTAAGCATGTTGAACTTTTATTCGACCAAGTTTGGAATTGCCTTGTTGTTGGTGGAATTTAGACGTAACTTGTATCGTGGAATACGATACTGATTTTTCAATTCCAATGAGCGTCTTATTTGGAGATTGATTTCAATTCAAATAAGTCTCTTATTTTTTGACGGATTTCAATTCAACCTCTCGTCTTATTCGGAGACTGATTTCAGAAAAATCAGTCCTTTATTTCTTAACTGATTTCAGAAAAATCAGCCGCTTATTCGAAGACTGACTTTAATTCAAATCAGTCCCTTATTTCTTAACTGATTTTATAATAAAATTTTCTTACTGAATTCAATGAAATATTGTTTCTGACTTTTATACTGAAATGAATTAAATCAGATATGAAATCTAGTGAACTGCAGATTTGGAACAAAGCACCGAGAAATAAGTATGGAAAATCAGCTGATTTTTCGACTTATTATTAAATATTCAGTCCCCAAACACGAACTGATTTACTGAGAATGTTAGTTAAAAATTTTGCAGAATTTCGAGTGCTCGGGAGGTTCCAATATTGATAAATTGATAATTGGTGCTATTGATGCAACACATTTCCGTATCTCCAAGCCAAGTGTAGATTAGGCGATCTATTATCGTGGTGACAAATGCATCCACTCTTTCATCGGACAAGCGTTAGTTGATCTTCAAGGCAGATTTTTACACTTTACAGTTGGCTTTCCTGGAAGCAAGAATGACAAAGATGTATTGTTCTTCAATAATATCCAAAAATACTTACAGGGTGTGATGGTACTTGCTGATGCTGGATATAAAGCAAACACATTCAAACATGGAGTTGAATTAGTGCTTCCAAGAGGAATCTTTTGTTCCAGATGATGAAGAGGAATCTATTGTTCCAGATGAAATTCTTGATTTTGAGATGATGTTTTGACCGTCCAATTCTTATTGGATGATTTTGTTTTGAGCGTCGAAAATGACAAAGAGAACACAGCAGCAAAGCATCGGTCTGATGACAGGGAAGTGGTTTTAAATGGCCACAACATTGGTGGTACAGATTTTTGAGTTGAAGCATCCTAAGCTGAGGTTTCGTTTCAATCTTATCAATCATATCAAAGGATAAAGATTTCAACACAAGTTGTCTAACTCGTAAAGAATCTGTTTATTCGTTGAACTCGCGATAACAACCTTTTTCAGGCAAAGGAGAATATATTGCGTAGCTAGTTCGCCTATTAAGAGAGGTCAACGGGAATTCAACTAAACATATTCGTATAGTATCCGATGAACTTGATTAGAATCTATGTGATGAAGTTCTGAAATGCTCTCGTTTACAAGAATATTTAGTGGCCATTATTTTTCATTACCACCTGCGGAGCATTTTAGTGCTGGGGGTACACTCAGAGTTGAATTTCTTCATTATTACAGTTTCATGGGAATTCAACTGTTTATATTTAATAAGAGGTCCTTCGGATAGATCCTATTTTATGTTTGATAGAGCATTACTATAACGTTGAAAATATATTAGAATTTTTTAGACATGGGATACGTCGCTAATTTTCTCAGTTAATACTCTTTGATGGAAATTCATTTACGAAGTTACGTAGAGATCTTAACGTTAAAGCTAAATATTGATACATGTGTTGTCCACTGCTGTAGTTTTGCAGAAAATCAAATGGTCACTTTCACATCATGATCTGTGTTCTTAAAATTTTTCTTTAGTACCTTTTGTTCACAATAAATAGGGCTCCATGGAGATTCTTCTAGCCATATTCAGGAGGTTCCCAATGGGATTAGGCATATCGTTCGTGATGAGCCTCTGATCTACTTTCCTTTTCTTGAATATTGTGTTGTTTTTCTTTTCTATTAGAATATTCAAGCATTTTTTGGAAGAAGATCTTTCTGTGTTAATTTTCCCAAACAATAAGATTTCATGGAAATTCAATTGTTTAATTTCGATACCATATCGTTGGAGCAGATGGAATTATGTACTAATTACCGACCTATATACTTTAATTTACTAGAATATTAGCTCACATGCAATTAAAACAAGTTTTTCAGTAGTATTTTTAAAATCAAGCGAACTTGTTTGGTTTTCTTCATTAATACAACACCATGGAATTTCATTTGTCAAATTTTTGTATGAAAACACTACTATGGAGTAGTATTTAACACGAGAAGGTTTGAAATTCTTTCATTTGCTTAATAATATCGTATTATTAACGTCTTGTTGATAATGCAAAGTCTTTAAAGCCGACACAAAAAATGCCAAGACAACGCCAGCCAAAATCACACAACTGCATCATCAAAGAATGTCCACGCAAAGGAAAGCAATTTTTACTGGAGGCAATTCCGTTAAAACAGAAGAAGCAACAGCTTTTCAACTCTTTCTCACTAAAACAGGGTTACAAT
>NW_025408005.1:0-2445 GCF_008403515.1 Naegleria fowleri | reverse complement strand
TGTCATCCCTTCTCCAAAACTTGTCGATCACCTTTGTTATTATTCATGTGATGTGCATGAAGATTGTTCATGATGTGAGTCATGAAGTATCCGATGAATGGATGTGTATGAATTGGAGGTAAAGGTCACGCTCAATATTTGAATTACAATGAAGGTGTGGCATTGATGGGAGAAGGAGAACATGGATGGGCATAAGAAATTTTTGAAATTTCTTGAGAATCATCACACGACAAACCAGCCATGAGTCTTTTGGAAAAGTCCAGCAAAAGCAAAATGCTTTAAGACGGTGTATTTTCTGTGTTTGGGTTTGGGTTGGGTTTGGGTTTGGGTTGGGTTTGGGTTTGGGTTTGGGTTTGGGTTTTGGGTTTGGGTTTGGGTTTGGGTTTGGGTTTGGGTTTGGGTTTGGGTTTGGGTTTGGGTTTGGGTTTGGGTTTGGGTTTGGGTTTGGGTTTGGGTTTGGGTTTGGGTTTGGGTTTGGGTTTGGGTTTGGGTTTGGGTTTGGGTTTGGGTTTGGGTTTGGGTTTGGGTTTGGGTTTGGGTTTGGGTTTGGGTTTGGGTTTGGGTTTGGGTTTGGGTTTGGGTTTGGGTTTTGGGTTTGGGTTTGGGTTTGGGTTTGGGTTTGGGTTTGGGTTTGGGTTTGGGTTTGGGTTTGGGTTTGGGTTTTGGGTTTGGGTTTGGGTTTGGGTTTGGGTTTGGGTTTGGGTTTGGGTTTGGGTTTGGGTTTGGGTTTGGGTTTGGGTTTGGGTTTGGGTTTGGGTTTGGGTTTGGGTTTGGGTTTGGGTTTGGGTTTGGGTTTGGGTTTGGGTTTGGGTTTGGGTTTGGGTTTGGGTTTGGGTTTGGGTTTGGGTTTGGGTTTGGGTTTGGGTTTGGGTTTGGGTTTGGGTTTGGGTTTGGGTTTGGGTTTGGGTTTGGGTTTGGGTTTGGGTTTGGGTTTGGGTTTGGGTTTGGGTTTGGGTTTGGGTTTGGGTTTGGGTTTGGGTTTGGGTTTGGGTTTGGGTTTGGGTTTGGGTTTGGGTTTGGGTTTGGGTTTGGGTTTGGGTTTGGGTTTGGGTTTGGGTTTGGGTTTGGGTTTGGGTTTGGGTTTGGGTTTGGGTTTGGGTTTGGGTTTGGGTTTGGGTTTGGGTTTGGGTTTGGGTTTGGGTTTGGGTTTGGGTTTGGGTTTGGGTTTGGGTTTGGGTTTGGGTTTGGGTTTGGGTTTGGGTTTGGGTTTGGGTTTGGGTTTGGGTTTGGGTTTGGGTTTGGGTTTGGGTTTGGGTTTGGGTTTGGGTTTGGGTTTGGGTTTGGGTTTGGGTTTGGGTTTGGGTTTGGGTTTGGGTTTGGGTTTGGGTTTGGGTTTGGGTTTGGGTTTGGGTTTGGGTTTGGGTTTGGGTTTGGGTTTGGGTTTGGGTTTGGGTTTGGGTTTGGGTTTGGGTTTGGGTTTGGGTTTGGGTTTGGGTTTGGGTTTGGGTTTGGGTTTGGGTTTGGGTTTGGGTTTGGGTTTGGGTTTGGGTTTGGGTTTGGGTTTGGGTTTGGGTTTGGGTTTGGGTTTGGGTTTGGGTTTGGGTTTGGGTTTGGGTTTGGGTTTGGGTTTGGGTTTGGGTTTGGGTTTGGGTTTGGGTTTGGGTTTGGGTTTGGGTTTGGGTTTGGGTTTGGGTTTGGGTTTGGGTTTGGGTTTGGGTTTGGGTTTGGGTTTGGGTTTGGGTTTGGGTTTGGGTTTGGGTTTGGGTTTGGGTTTGGGTTTGGGTTTGGGTTTGGGTTTGGGTTTGGGTTTGGGTTTGGGTTTGGGTTTGGGTTTGGGTTTGGGTTTGGGTTTGGGTTTGGGTTTGGGTTTGGGTTTGGGTTTGGGTTTGGGTTTGGGTTTGGGTTTGGGTTTGGGTTTGGGTTTGGGTTTGGGTTTGGGTTTGGGTTTGGGTTTGGGTTTGGGTTTGGGTTTGGGTTTGGGTTTGGGTTTGGGTTTGGGTTTGGGTTTGGGTTTGGGTTTGGGTTTGGGTTTGGGTTTGGGTTTGGGTTTGGGTTTGGGTTTGGGTTTGGGTTTGGGTTTGGGTTTGGGTTTGGGTTTGGGTTTGGGTTTGGGTTTGGGTTTGGGTTTGGGTTTGGGTTTGGGTTTGGGTTTGGGTTTGGGTTTGGGTTTGGGTTTGGGTTTGGGTTTGGGTTTGGGTTTGGGTTTGGGTTTGGGTTTGGGTTTGGGTTTGGGTTTGGGTTTGGGTTTGGGTTTGGGTTTGGGTTTGGGTTTGGGTTTGGGTTTGGGTTTGGGTTTGGGTTTGGGTTTGGGTTTGGGTTTGGGTTTGGGTTTGGGTTTGGGTTTGGGTTTGGGTTTGGGTTTGGGTTTGGGTTTGGGTTTGGGTTTGGGTTTGGGTTTGGGTTTGGGTTTGGGTTTGGGTTTGGGTTTGGGTTTGGGTTTGGGTTTGGGTTTGGGTTTGGGTTTGGGTTTGGGTTTGGGTTTTGGAGTTTGGGTTTGGGTTTGGA